>NW_015090885.1:7526640-7645540 GCF_001431845.1 Calidris pugnax
AAAAAAAAAAAAAAAAAGAACGAAACTTATTGATAACATTTAGAGCCAGAAAAGCAGATTTTTTTCTGCCAAAGAAGTGGTAGATGAAAATAGATGGGAAGACTGGGCTAGGTAGGTAGCGTAGGTGTAAGTTGAGACATGACTTTTCTTTAGTATCAGTGACCAGGATCCAGCCTGGCCTCAGGTAGTATGTTAGCGTGACAACTTGTCAAAAAAGATAAAGGAGTAGAGGGAAACAGAGAACAGAAGAGGACCTTTGTTTTTCAGCACATTTTCATGAAGAAAGAAGGTTAGAAGTGGGTCTAAATTCCTAAAGCAATGGAGCTCTTAGTGATGTTTCTGACACCTCTGAGATTTGTCACAGGACTGTCATGGAAAGGTAGTCTTTCTTTTCCCTGGGAAGCCTGTGAGATTCCCAGGGATTTCAGGATGCTTTCATACTCTTTAAAAACGTGCATGCCGTCCATCAACCTGACTTGCTCAACACTAAGTTTCTGACATCTGCTGGCTTGTCACTAGGTGGAACAGAGGTTTTCTGTGCCCATGCTGCTCAATAAGAGCTATGAGCTGGATCTTCAAACAAAGGTGGTCTGAAGTGAGGTTCAAAATGTCAGCTTTGAAATCAAAATGAAGTCCTCTTAATACCTCTTCACTTTTCAAAAGAAGAAGGTTTGAGAAGATGGATTTACCTCTCAGTCAAACTGTGATAACTGCTGATATAACACAGCAGGAAAAATAAAGGGCATATTGTCTTACCCTCCCACCTCATGGGGTCCAACTCTGGCACAGTCCAAGCATTGAGCTTGTTTAACTTGCTACTGCCAAAATTGGAGAGGATGGGGAAGAACAGGAAAAGAAATTCAGGTCTGGACACAGAGAAATCCAACAGCCTTTGGGATTTCAGCCCTTTAGCAACTAGCTTTGTGCCAGGAGCCTGTTATGTTTCCAGGGTTAGCCCAACAATTGTGTTTTATTCCCTACAGTTATCTGAGTTGGGTCAAGCTACCAGTTTGACTTCTAATGCTCACCAAAGTAGAGAAGCCTTTTGTGAGAGGATTCTGATATTTGACTTGAAATCAAGGACATGCTCAAAATACCTGGACAGTGGAGATACAGATGCTGGACTGTTTTGGCTTTGGAGAGAAGAAAGAAGCAGAGATCAGATACTTCCCAAGAATAAGACAGTCTATTGAAAAGGAACCCAAAAACCCCTCCTCTTTTACCACAACTGGAAATAGTTGGGGAAAACAATACAAGCACAGAGGTGAAAAATTCTGAAATCTCTTCCCTCTGAGGGTGCTATAACTCTAGAAAGAGGCCTGTGGTTATATGGACAGGAGGTAAATAACAGAAGGACTCTTCCCTGAGTTCTGTCTTGCAGGGACTAGATAGCCAGCATTGACATAACTACTTCCTTCCTAATCTTTTTGTGATATTTTTCTTTGTTGAAGGGTTTTTGAGCAATAGAAATAAATTCTCAGAAGAATCAGAGGAGACTAGTTGAGGGATGAAACCTTGGGAACAGCCATGTGGATGGAGAATAACTTTATTCTCTGTTAGAATTTGCATGATTCTAACATGATGCATATTGTGGAACTTGTTTAATGTCAGATGTCTTTTCAACTGGAAATGGCTCTTCTAAAAAATTCTATCATGTTTTAGAATAATGTACATAATGCACTGCCCATAAACCCACTACATTTTAAACACACATACATAAAAAACCCTAACTTGTAGCTTTCCAAGCATTTTTAGGTTCTTTGCTTTCCTTCTCTCTATTAGGCATATTAATGTTTTTATGGAGTCCCCTGGCTGAATGATACCACAAATCATTTCTTTCCAGATTTTAGTAAAAGTCAAACAGCTCAGATGAGCATCCCATGATGCCCAATATAAGTAGGTCAATCCAGCCTAATGCATCTAAGAAAAATACTAGGAAACAAACATTCTATAGAAGACGATTGTTGTAAGTGGCAAAAAACAATGTCACTGAATCAAAGTGTGAGAAATCACTGAAAAATAAACTTGAGTTTATAACTAAGGGTTTTGACAAGATCATCATACAATTGCACAATTGCAACCTTGAGCAAGGAACTTTGATGAACAGTTCTGATGATACTTTTTCTGCATTAATATCTACAATTCTGAGAACCCCATTCCCAGAAAAAGCTTAAGCAGTTGGAATTATTAGAAAAAACAACAAACCAACCAACCAAACCAAAAAAAAAAAAAAAAAAAAAGGAGAATGTATTTTATGTATTTTGCTGCAGAAACAAACAAAGATTAAAATAGCTAAATATGAGGAGCTTGGCTAACCAGCAAACTCCAGAAGAACAGGAAAATAGAGTACAAATATGTACAGCATATAAATACACAGAGGAGGTAATCAGTGAGGATAAGGCAGGTGATAGGTTAGTGGAGTAACAGTACAAAGTTGAAAAAAGAAAAAAAAAACAAAAAAAGGAAAAAGTGTAGTCCAGATGTTTAGAAAAAATTTTTAGACATCACTATCTATTCAGTTGTGAATACTCTCACAGAAGATAAGAAGTTCTATAACATATGGCATTTTAAATTCCATGTAAACAATTTGTTCACACACACACACACACACACAAAAAAAGTTGGAAAATTTTGGCTCTGGACAAAGTGACCTAGTCCACTTCTTTATCTTAAATGTTCAAAATCCAACGAACATTTAAATTATCAATTTCTCCAAAGACTGGCCTCATCAAATAGTGGAAATTCTAATGTTTCATGCCCATCGAAATTGCTGTTCTATATATGGTACTTTACATGTTCACCATTCAACATTAATGGCAGAATTTTCATCATGTAATATTAATAAGGAGATTAAATTTATATAAAACAAAAAGATCTGAAAATGTATTATCCAAGTTGAAGGTGTGCTGTGAGGTGAGAGAGCAATTATCAAGATCATTATTATAGTGCATTAGTGTCTAATGGCATGTGATAAGGGTTGTAAAATCCGTAAGTACTTAGCTTTCTTTCATTTGAAAATTATCTGTATTGTATGTATACAGATGAACGACTGAGAAAATAGAAAAAAATATCAAATGCTTAGAGATGTAGACCAGTAAACCAACAACACATAAACAGAAAAAAAAATTAATATTTTTTCATTTTTATAAACAGCAGTGCCAGCTTTGGAAAAAAAAAGCGCCATAAAAAGGTGCTGAGATTGTGTTTTGAGTAAAGCAATTTCTATTTCCTAGGGTCTCTGAAAAAAAAAGTGGAATTGTGTGTGTGTGTGTATGTTTGTCCATGCACACACATGCACAAAGCACCACAAATTTTCTATGAAGTTTTTAAACAAAACGCTTTCCTTTCACCAAAGTTGACTTTTTGAGCAAAAGATGTCTGGCTGAATCAATTTAAACAGCAACATAGAATTTGGCAGCAATCCATTTCTGCTGAGATTAAACCAGCTGCTACTGAATCCATTGATCCTTTTAGATATTGATTTGTTAATTTAATAAAACCCGAAGTTTTAGAATGTGAACAAATTCACAATGCTGAGGAGACAGGATTTTGATAAGCTCTGCTGCCAGACTAAGCTGGTAACACTGTCAAATGAGAAAATCACACATGACTTAAAATATTAAAGATTTTCAATGTGGAAGGTTGCTTAAAATATGATTCCAACTAGAAACATGACCTGTTAGAAGAAAGCTCTTATAATTAAAAGGGATAATCTTAAAACAACAGATCTGATCTCTTTGTCTTCTATCTACTAATATTAATGATTAAAGCATTTTTGCCATATTTCATGCTATTTGCTTTGAAAAGCCAAATTATCTTTAGGAGAAAATAACAGATTCTACTCTAATTACAAAGAAAATTTGCACAGGTTCTAACTAAGGATCAAGTTCTCCCTGAGACAGCTCCGTGCCACAACAGTCCTCACTGTGCAGCTCCCAGTTTTTGCTCTCAATCAAGACTGTATTTCCACACAGGTAGACACTTTTCAGTCTAAACATGCCACGCTCTTAGTAGATACCCAATCTGCATCACTGGCATTCGGGTTCTGCTGTCTTCTTCCCTACTTGAGGTGCTATACCCATTAGGATGTACTCATTTTCTTATGAATTCAATTCACAGAAATGAACGTTTGTGACTCAGAGGGCCACAGCTATAGCTGTGTAGTAAGACTGCCAAACTGATAGACTGACCTCTCCTGCTGGTGGTATTTAGAGCAGATCAGCTATTTACCACCAAAACAGTTTTTCCCCAGAAAATGCTAGTTGAAGAAAATTGGTGTTTTGGAAAAAAAAAGTTGTTGTAACAAATCTGTAACAATCTGCCTGTTTTCCTACCAGCTGTTCTGAAGAACTGCTAGGGATTCCAGGCTGTGAACAACTTGAGCTCCAGCAGGCTGACTGTGAACAGAGGTACCTTTTAACAACTTCTAGCAGCTCAGAGGTGAATTTGCTATGTGGACTGCAGAAGGAGTGAAAAGATTTTTAGTGTTTCTGTCTCCATCAAATGGATTGAGGTTCTGTATTCCCACCATAAAACTGAAATAAGTGAAATATATGAGGAAATGTAAATATTACTGTTGAGGGAAGTAGTCTCCCATTTGGAAAATGTTCCTTAACAAGAATTAGCTACTAGATTAGTGATTGCTCAGTTTAGCCTGCCATACCACTCATAGATGAGCATGGTAAGCTGCATCAACATTTAAGAACAAGAGTACAGTGGTGTTAGTAAAACTTGACAAAACAGAATGAGAAATAGAGGAAGATCTGGCATCACATAACTGACTCCAGCTTTGTCATGGGCTTCCTGAGGAAAAGTAGAAGAGAAGCCTTGACGTTGCCCAGGCTTTGGATGCTCAATCTATTCTCCAAAACCCTGTAGTTGCAGTAGCTGAAAAGCATATTCCAAACACTCACCATTCTAGCTGTATAAGCAGATAATTTTATACATAAAAATGTATATGTAAACACCCAGTTTCTATGCTTTTTTGATTACTGATGAAGAGTGCCAATGTATTAAACGGAAAGTACAAGTTTCTGTACCAATGGGTTTCACGAATTCATTGCAATCTTTACTGAGATTTTCCACTGGAAAAAAGAGGATGCATGGAGATGTACTAAGAGTTGTAGGGGGATTTTGGCAAGGATATTAATTTTCTCCTCAAAAAATTAAACTAGAAAGTGAAATCTGAAATATAGAGGGAATAAACCCTAGGCAACTTCTACCCACAAAAAGTTGTTTGTTTTACTCATGGTCTAACTACTACTTTGGGACTTAGCTCATTCTTATTATATCTAATGTTTATATTCTCCATATAATATATAATATCTATGCAGCACTCATATATAAGATGTATAAGGTACATATAAGATTAATATATTCTCATTCTAAAATATGCTAATAGTGTCAGAATTCAAATAGCAGTCTCTTGGGTGGCCAAGTGAACAGTTTGAAATAAAACATTCGCATGCCATGCCAGCAGCCGAGAACACTAATTCATGAAAAGACAGAGCAACAAAGAATTAATACATCACTATTGAGATAGCACCTTGATAAGTTTGAATGAATGTGTAGACTTTGAACTTTTCATGTTTTCTATTCCATACAGGTTTACTCTATTACTGAAAACATGGACATGGGTGAAGAGCACACTAGACAAGTCAAATTCAAGGAAATCTTAATATGTTTGTAGAGGTACATGACATGTGAAATAATGGAAAAAAGCAAACCCCAGGAAATCTAGATAAGTATTAATGTGAGTCTTCAGGAAATCCGTATACTTAGAAATTTTCACTGGCCATGAAGTTCCAGTTTGAACAGAAGCAACCCAAGGTCAAATCTATGAATGGTATGCAGCCTGTGCAATAAAAATGTAAATATCCTTCATTCTATAAAAGTACAAATGTGTTTAGTCACACTATGCAACTGGTCATCAGCACAGCAAGGAAAAGAGTGTGATGAGTCTATTCTTCAGAGCTGGCCAGTTCAAATATTGATAAATGGAACTACAGAAAGTGCAGCTCTTGTTGTTATGGCATTTCTTCTCTATGTGCATACACCACATATACATACAAATAAATCTGTATGGATCAAGTAAAATAAGGAGAAATAAAACTAAAAGTAGATAATTTATTCACAGGCAACAGTAGTGATTAAAGGGTTGACAAAATACCTGAAATTATTTTGAATTACCTGAAAAATATTTAAAAGCTATCTGCTATGTTTCTATCTCCATTTATTAGTTGTTTTGGAACAGCTACAGGTTGGAAATGTGACATAATCAAACCAGCTTTCAACTGGGCTTAAAGTCAATTTTCCTTCCTAGTCCTGATTAAATTTAAAATATATTCTCCTTTTGTGTGGAAATCTACCTTAACATGAAATGGTTAGAACTGAAAGTCATGCCGAATTCTAAATATTTCCATGACATAAGGGTTTCCATTTCAAGCTCTGCAGTGCAGGGGGTGTTTTTTCTAGGTATTTTGAAGGGATCTTGAATGACATAAACTTGGTGCGAGACTGGGCCTTTTGCACATCTGCCGTAGCAACTCGGAATTATATTAGCACTCAAACAATGAGCAACCATTAAACATTCAGTGGTGTCCACTGATGTGATTTTGTGAGACAGAAGCTGTGTTTTATTTATTTGCCTTCAAACTTGATGCAGCCCAGAGCCATCAACAGAGAAAGCAAACATTGTGACTGTGAAATTAAATAGCAGATGCTATATATTTAACATAAACTTCTACGCCACTTTGAACATTAAACCTTACTGAGGATAGGTTATTTACATTAGAATATACCAATACTTCTCACATTCTTTCAAAAAAGCCATTGATCACTCTGCTACCTTCCACATTTGAAAGAGATATATGATGTTACTTTCTGTAGAATGGTGACTTAAACAATGCTGTACCTTTTAACATTTTATGCCAATGTGAAAACCGAGTTCTGGTATCATCCTAGATAACGGGGATAGGATGATTTCTGTACCTGTTATATCCTACAGCATCAGAAAAAAAAAAGTCTAGAAACTAATCCTGAAGCATAATGAAGAATTAAAACTTCAGATGTTTAAATTTAATACACAGTTTGCAGTAGAAGTGGCCAACAAATTTTCTTCCATTAGAAATTAGTAACTTCAGTATATACATTTTGGAATCAATTTGGCTAGTTCTGTTGTATTAGCTGATGCAATTAGAATAATAGGATTTAAATGGGTTTATATTTCAAGTATGATTGTGCTGAATTGAATTATTCCCTACTTATCACAAAAATATTGGATGAACATTCCTCATTTTCAACCCACACTTTTAAATTGATTGATTCCATCCACTTCAGCATGACTAAATTTTTAAAATAAAGTAGGCAGATACTTCACACTCTCAAGTGCTGTCACAAGTAGCAAATCTGATCAAGAATGCAAAAGTAACTGAAATAAGTCCAACCTCTCTATATGAATATGCAAATGGCCATACACCTAAGGGAGTCTACCTATCATCTGTTGTCTAGTCCAGAATTTGACTCACACAAAAAAAATACAATGTATTTTTTAAGGCTTTCCATTTAGAGTTATTTAATTGTTGAAGAAATGCTGTTGATGAAGTTCAAGGTGAGATGGACAGGAAGACTAAAAGAGGGTATAAAGCAAAACAATATAGACTGGATAATGTGGTTTTCTCCTCAAACACTATGTAAAGATCAGTTCCATCCTAGACAACCTAGGAAAACCTTCATAGTCTCTTCTATGCAGGCATATGTAATGGAGTACTCCAAAGAAACAAGTTTCCTTGTACAATCTGTCTGTGATACAGAGAGACTCCTCCTATAGCTCTCCAGCTTCTTGCAAAAACCCTGACAGTTTTGTGGAATTCTACTCCAGCTGGTGGAGTGAAAATATCACTTCCCAGAGAGCTGAGATGTGGAAGACAGGAAAACATTTTGCATAATAAAAATTTTGACTGCTTTGTAATGTAAAGTTATATAATTAATGTATATGGAATAGTAAGGTTTTAGATAAAAATAAAACAACATTTGAAAAACCTTATTCCATTAATGACACCTTTTATGAATAGATAGCAAAGAGAGTTTTAAGGCTGATAGTTTTAATTCCTAACATATTTTTGTGTCTAGTAGTAGGGAAAAAATATTTATTGTGATTACTAGATACGGAAGACAAGAAGAAACTCCTTTCTGGACACCATTAGAAATCAAATATTAAATGAGTTTCTACTACAAAAAAAGTCATAAGGAAATATATAGATGCAAAAGAAAGGCTAATGCACAAGTCTGATAAATACAAAAATGAGAGTTCTGAGAGACAAATCAGGAAGAACTTTATTTGCCCTAACTCTAATGGTACTCATTCCTTTTCTCTAGGACTGAGGAATGAGACTCATGTATAGATACAGCATCATATATAGAAAAAAGAGATGCCACTCCTATGAAATGGCACTAAGGAAGGTGGCAGTGAGGAAGGTGTCATTTCTTATGCAGCACATGGAGGCAAAGCAGTCCCCTTGGTGGTTTCAAACACAACTGGATGACTGGGGCTCAGAAATGAAATAAGGGTCTGATAGACCCTTAGCAATGAAAACTAGCAAGAAACAGCATGAAAAATTGTCACTTTTGAAAAAGATGACCAAGGCCTTTGGATGTATACATAGTAGCTTTCCTTAGGGCTTTCTCCGCATGTTCTGGCTTGCAGGAGTCACAGCACCAGCAACTGGGAAAGACCACAACGAAGAAACCAAACCCCACGGTCTGATAGCACCTGTACAGGACAATTGCTTGCACAGCTTTAATCAAAGTCAAGAAGTACAGTCACATTAACTGATATATCTGAAGATATTAATCTACTTGCTCCTATGCAGACTTGTTTTCAAGGTAGAGGTGTACATAGGGCTGGCAAATACAAAACAAGACTTGTGAAATACCTATGCCTTTTTGGAGAAGTAGCTGGAGGCCAGAGAGAATACTTTAGGATGTTTAGAACAACACTAGACTATGTTTAGGCAACTGAATCTCATTACTAATATCTGACAGGATTAAAAACTGTTAGAGAAAGATCTTGAAGGAACATCAACATGATCATATTTGAATCTGTTTTTACATGCTCTGCATATGCAATTATCATAATTATTCTTGATAACAAATCTGAAACTGACAATGCATATGTTTCCTATAATAAAATATATCTGTACGAAGTATTGAGAAAGGTCTTTTTTACCATGACCAGGAAACTTCCTAATGAGAATCAAGAACCGAAATACTAAGTCAATATGACTTCTTATTACATGCCAGAAACCAAAGCAGGGATCATTCCTAATTCTGTTTCTGAATAGCAGGAAGCAGTGTTGTTAATTACATCCACCTTGTTTTTCACAGTTAGCTGCTGGAGGTTATAGTTTTCCAATATAAACATCGAATGTAATAAAAGTATGAAAATAAGGCCAGAGGAAAGAGTGGCTGCTCTGCTGCTCTTTGAAAAAGAGCATATGCACTCCAGCTCTCAAAGCTGATTAGTTATATGGACAGGGGAGAGGAAGAACTTAAACTAAAACACCACAACCCCAGGGTTGAATACTGTTAAAACTTCATTAGTTCTGTGTTCTCCAGAAACTCATTATCTGAAATAACATTTGATATTTCAAAAGAGTCAAAGGGAATATAAAAGCCTCTCCTACTCTCTGTCCTTTTACATTTTCATGAAGAGTCTAAGCATGTTCAGTTTCAAAAATTCATTTAAATTCTTTTATTTGTTTGTTCGAGAAAGGTATTTTAAGTCAGTATTACCTGGCAATAATTGAAAAAAAAACCATCAGAAAATATTCTTAATTCATAGAATCACAAAATAATTCAAGTTGAAATGAATCTGTGGAGACATCTGTCCCACTGTCAACTGAACAAGTCTCGGGTAGATCAGTTGCCCAGAGGCTCATCCAGTCAATTTTTAAATATCTGCAGGCATGGAGATTCCTCAGCCCTTCTAGGCACCTGATTTAGTGCTTGACCACCCTCAAAACAACCAGGAAAAAAAAATTCTTATTTCTAAACATATTTTCTATATTACAACTTGCACCTTTTCTTTCATCCATGTGGTCCTTAGAGTTTGGCTTTTTTCTTCTCTATATGTCTTCTCTATAATGACCACCATTAGTTGGCTGATTAGATGCCCATCAGCCTTCCTTTTCCAGGCTGAATAAGCCCATCTCTCACAGCCTTTCCTTGTACATCCTGTGCTCTGGCCCCTGACCAACATGGTGGTCCACCGCTGGACTTGGTCCAGTACTTCAGTTGCTCTGTAGTACTGGGGAGCCCCAAATTGAGCACAGTGCTCCAAGTGCAGTCTCACAAATGTCAAACAGAAGGGAAGGATCACTGCCTTCAGTGTGAAGGTTGAAGTCTCATTAGTATCACCCAGGATGTGGTTGTGTTTCTGTGCTGCAAGGGCACACTGCTAGCTCATTTAACCTATCATCTACCACTCCTGTTCTGCAAAGCTCATTTATTGCCAGTTGGCACTCAGCCTGTGTTGGTGCTTGGGATTATTCCAGTTCAGATGCAGGATTTTGCACTTGCCTGTGCTGAACTTTGTGAGGTTTCTGTCAGTCCATTCCTCCAGTCCACTGAAGTCCCTCTGAATGCTGGTCCTTCCCTCCAATGTGCTTTCAAATTCAGTGTTAAATCCCAAGCTTGCTGAATATGCACTTCACCCCATTGTCCAGGTGGTTAATACAAATGCTAAATGGTCTTGGCCACAGCATTGACAACACTGATTGGCCTGCGTCCTCTTAAGCTTGCCTCTCTTACAGAACCATAAAATTGTTTAGGTTGGAAAAGACCCTTAAGATCATCAAGTCCAACCAATAAATTAGCACCGCCAAGTCCACCACTAAACCATGTCCCTAAGTGCTATATCTATACTTGTTTTAAACACCTCCAGGGATGATGATTGAACCACTTCCTTGGGCAGCCTGTTCCAATGCTTGACAACCCTTTCAGTCAAGAAACTTTTCCTAATATTCAATCTAAACCCCATTTTGTGATCGCAATCGAAAACTATTGAAGATGACTGTGTCATTTCCTTTTTTCCGGTCATCAGGAACCTCTGTTAATCACCATGACCTTTCAAAGATGACAGATAGCAGCCTTGCTGTGAATTGCCCAGTTCCCTTAGCACCCTTGAGTGCATCCCCTCCAGTCCCATCGGCTAGGCTATAGGCAAAGACTAGTCAGTTTAAGGGCTCCCTAGCTCCAATTCCGAATACTATGGATGATGCTTCATTCCAACTGATGCTCAGGGACCTAGGAGTCTCAAGAGCAGATCTTGCCAGTTAATACCTGTAAAAATAAAAGCCTGGTATAATTTGGTTTTATCTTTATGTAATAAAGATATTTAAAACTTCCTATCACATCTGACTTCCAAATGTCCCTCTGACTTTACTAACACTCCCCAGTTACCGTAAATAGTTTATCACTGTAATGATTCTCACTCTGAATGAGAAAAATAAGTCAGCCCTTTCTATCATATAAAGTTATTCACATTTGGAGTTCACATGAGTCTTCTAATAGAGTGTTTATGACCACAACAAATATTATAGGCTACGCTTGAGAAAAGTATCTTATGCTTTCTAATGACATTACCATATGCATAGATTTATTATCTAACCAAGCACTGTGAAACACAGGCCAACATTAGAAATCAACTTGTTTCTTTTCTTTAAAAATTTTGTTTTTCAGGACAGTTTTGACAATAAATGCTTTGGTCCTACCATCCTACCATCTGCAGTGGCAACAGAAGCAGCTCACAACCTCTCTCCTCATCTATTTGTATGCTGAGAAAGAAACTTCTTGATAGATGGCTTTCATAAGCACTTTGAAGTATGTCACATGCTAAGTTTAAGAAGCTTGGATCTAGGTTTCTTAAAAATTTCTTTCACTCTACACGAAAAAGAGGCCAGAGAAATCCCCTTATTCAATCTGTTAATTTTCCACTCTGTATGTTCAGTTAGGGAATGTATGATTTTCTATGCTTGAGTTTCTTTGTCTAATCATACTGAATATCATCAGCCACAGCCTGTTTATCCTCTACATTTAAGTGACTACTTCCCTGGTCATTGAATGTGAGCAATCTTTTGTAGGATGCAAAGCAGAAAATTTTTTATTACCAAATTTTCTTAATGCCCATGCAATTTCATGCTGATTCAAGAGATTGCAACAGCTTCATTCTTCACTTTAATTATCTGTGGCCATATTTTGTGAGAGCAACAGTTGTCACTTCAGTTCTACTCCTCTAAGTGAAATGTACAGTCTTCTGTCATCAACCTACTCAAGTAACTGAAGCATTCAATACATTTTGGATTCTCGTAGATGTATTGATGGTTTCAACACATTTTTTTCTTTCGTATCACATATTTAGATTTCATTTCAGTGGATCCACTTTTTCCAGCAAATTTTACACTTATTCCTATAAATTTCCAGTGAAACTATTACCATCGGTAAAGCACATGTAACTAGTTGCCACCCAAAGACAGATGCATTGTTGTGGATACGAATTCCGTATTCCATCAAAAATTACATATAGATTAAAAGTTGATAGCCCTCCTACACTTATTTATACTGCAAAGCAAATTCAGGAAGATACTTAAAATTTTGCGAGTACCTTTTGCTGCTAATTGTTACAAAAAGAAATGTGAAGTAATACTGTTGGCAATGAAATCTCTAGAAAAAATATAAATACTTTAAGCCCCATTTTTCTTAACAAATTGAAATCTTGCGTGTAAATACAGTGGGTTTTTTTGTTTTATATTTTGCTATTATATGTGCAAAGAAGTTGTTAATAAAATATCAAAGTCTCTAACTCTTATTTTACAACACAGAAAAAACTTTGGTTCAGAAAATCAACTAAGTACAAAAGACAAATATGAAGCAAATTAAAGTAAGATACATATTCCATAAAATTACAAGTCATAAGATTATGATTTATATCTCTAAAAGAAAACAAAACCATGGCTATTTTTATTGTTCTGTTAAATTAATGTTTTGTAGCTATCGTAGGATAGATGGACAATAACTGCTTTTGCTCTGACTCTGAAAGAAAAGCAATGTCAAACTATTCTCTGCCACAGAAAAGGTACATTTTATCAGGTTGGTGGGCATGGTGCACCCTTAGCTCTCTGTTCTGATGATAACAGAAAGCTCAGACTGGGAGCCTGGAATACAAGGAAACGGTTGCTATCCTGACCAGGACAGAGTCCACCCATTTTGTTCTGTGCACTTTCAAAATTGCTATGTGCCTCAAGTGGGTCTCAGTAAAAGAGGCAGCCTGAGTTATTTTGCTCTGGAACAGAATCAGAAAATTCCTTAATGGGAATCTATTTTAATCAACCACCAAAAGACCTATAGCTAAGATCATTCTTTTGTTTTGCAGGAACCACTAAAGCCTTTCCATGGGTAACAAGCAGAAGAATAGTATTTCATACACAAGGATAATGGAGAAGACCTTCCTTTCCCATTCACTCACAGTGAGTTAGAATTTAATTTTAAACCAGTTTCAAAGCCCAATAGGAGCGGAAAACACACGACCATAACTTAATCATGAAACTAAGTGTGTTCTCAGGAGCTGTGAAAACATTGCTCTTGGTTTTGCTTCCTGCGAAAGGGCTGGGACTTCATCCTTGCTGCTCTGAAAGCAGAGAGCTTAAACAGAAAATCTCTTCTTTTCTCCTAGAGATGACGAGGCTCCAAAATATTGACAAATTCAAAATCTCAGAAGCTGTCTATAGTTTTCTGCCAGGTTTCTCCTTTATTTATGCCACCTTCTGCTGCTCTGTCATAGCACAGCCACAGCAGGAAACACAAATGAAAAGAAGAGCCACAAACACACGCGGCTGGATTGTGTTTTCCCAGTGGAGCAGCAGGAGGTAAAAATGATAGGGATTATGTTGCCACTTGCCCTGAGGCAAAATGTTAATAATGGAGGAAACAGCCTTATGCTTTTCTCTCCCAAGGGGGAAAAAAAGGGATCTTTGATCTTGGGAAATTGAGTTTTTATGCCCCTAAAGGTTGCTCACTAGCTTATAAACGTATATTACTGCATGGGGTCGTTAAAATAGCAACATGATAATATAAGGGCTAGATTTTGTCCCAAGAAATTAGGTGTTTGTGCCTGCCAAGGTGGCATCAAATAGATTTTTCTGATAATCCAGAGAGGTGTTTTTTTTTTTTTTTTTTTTTTTTTTTTTTTTTTCAGCACAGCTTTATTACTACAGCAAGTTCTTCTTTTGCCTTTGTGTTTCAACATTTTCACGTTGGGTAAATGTTTAGAAAATAAATACTACGGTCTGTTATTAATCCATATACATCTTTCAATGGAATGTAGGAATAAAACTCATTTGTACTTCACTGAAATCTACAGGTTTAAGTCTAGATACTGAGAAAAGAAATAGATTTTAGGTGTTCTTGACCACTTTCTCTGCAGGCACATCTAATCACTATAGACTTCTTTCCACTCATTCAACTTCCCATAAATGGCACTGAGCTTACAATTAGGAATTTCAAAGGAGGCATAATTAAGTACTAGGAAATGTGCAGGAACAAAGGCAGGTTCCTGACTTCATCTCAGATCAAACCAAAATCATCTCTTCTATTTCACAACAGTAGATCTTTGCCAAATATCAATCTTGAAATCCTAAATCATGAGAACATGAATTGCACATGACAGAAAGGATTTCCCCTCCATGAGAGATTTAGAATGACTGGCCATACAAAACCAACATAGCATAATCATTGCCATCTCTAGCAAATCTGTTGATAAAAATATTTTCAGTATCTTTGCTACCAGTTCTGATACTCAAAAGGAATTCCTGGAATTACAGATATATCACAGAATCACAGAATGATCTGGGGCTGGAAGGAACCTCTGGAGATCATCTAGTCCAACCCCCCTGCCAAAGCAGGTCCCCTTAGAGCAGGTTGCACAGGAACATGTCCAGGTGGGTTTTGAATGTCTCCAGTGAAGGAGACTCCACCACATCTCTGGGCAGCCTGTTGCAGTGCTCTGCCACCCTCAAAGTAAAGTCCCTCCTCATGTTTAGATGGAACTTCTTCTGTTCAAGTTTGTGCCCATTTCCTCTTGTCCTGTCACTGCGCACCACTGAAAAAAGACTGGCCCAATCCTCTTCACACCCACCCTTTAATTATTTATAGGCATTAATCAGATGCCCCCTCACTGTTCTCTTCTCCAGACCAAAAAGACCCAAGTCGTCCAGCCTTTCCTCGTTAAGAGAGATGTTCTAGGCACCTCATCATCTTTGTAGTCCTCTGCTGTACCCTCTCCATAAGTTCCCTGTCCTTTTTGAAACAGGGAGCCCAGAAATGGGCACAGTACTCCAGATGGGGCCTCACCAGGGCAGAGTCGAGGGGGAGGATGACCTTCCTCGACCTACTGGCCACATTCTTCTTGATGCACCCCAGGATGCCATTGGCTTTCTTGGCCACAAGTGCACATTGCTGGCTTACGGTCATGCTATTGTTCACCAGGACTCCCAGGTCTTTCTCAGAGCTGCTCTCCAGCAGGTCAGCGCCCAACGTGTACTGGTGCTTGGGGATATTTCTCCCCAGGGACAGCACCCTACCCTTGCCCTTGTTGAATTTCATCAGGTTCCTCTCTGCCCAACTCTCCAGCCTGTCCAGGTCTTGCTGTATGGCAGCACAGTCTTCCAGTGTTTCAACCACCCCTCCCATTTTTGCATCATCACCAAATTTGCTGAGAGTACACTCCATCCCCTCATCCAGGTCATTGATGAATATATTGAAGAGGACCGCACCCAGTACCTGGGTAGTATTCCCAGTATATGAGAAACCCTTAATAATTTTGCCCTAGGATCAATGCAGTTGACAGGATTTTTCATTTCCTCTGCATGGCTTTGGGTCATAGCAACTTCTCTGCTCATACTTACCTTATACTTCCATTCTAAGTGTATGTATACATAATTCCCTATCAGTATTAAATGGATTTATGAATATTTATTGCTGAGAGAATAGTTCTTTCACTATATTGATCCCAGTGAGAAAAAGTACTGACTCATGTCCAGCACAATATGTTAAAGCTAATAAAGTACAGAAGTTTATTACAGACTTCCATTCTTTTCCCCTTCTACTTTTTCTTTTGTTAGGATCTTATCGCAGAAGCAATTTTATTTAGCTTTAGTATCTTTCATTTGGGGAGAAGAATGTAGAAACTTTACCTGCTCATCGGGAATATATAAATATAAAATAATTTTTTAAAATATCGTATTTGTATCACTCTAATAAATTGATGTTTTACAGAAGAAAGTTATGTCACAGGATAGCTGGGAAATAGTTGCTTTTGTTCTGCTTTGGAAAGAAAAGCAATGCCAAATTATTCTTTACAACTGAAATTCTAAATATTATCAGCTTTGCTGCGTATGGTGCATCCTCAGTTCTGTTAGGATCTTACAGAAGAAGCTTAAAGATACATCAGCTATCAGATTTTCTAAGTAATTTATATATAGTGGACAAGTTATACTGTGCACATTGAAGACTGTGCACACAGTGAAGACACATTATCCTTCAGAAAAGCATATGAGTCTAAATTTCCTACCATATGTGAACCATAGTCAGATTGCAGAGAAGGGGCAAAGAGCTGTAGACATTTGTATGGCAACAGAGCCCGATGAACTGGAATGTTTCAATGGAAAGAACAGTGCCGAATCACAGCAGAAACAAGCCCCAAGTTAATAGAGTACAAACATATTGGCGGCCATCTATAAATATAAATAAAGAAATTATGGAGATGTCTGTACATGAGATGCAGTACTGCAGAGAAAACTCAAGGTAAGCTTT
Organism: Calidris pugnax; assembly: GCF_001431845.1. Classification (NCBI taxonomy): domain Eukaryota; kingdom Metazoa; phylum Chordata; class Aves; order Charadriiformes; family Scolopacidae; genus Calidris; species Calidris pugnax. The sequence goes on from NW_015090885.1 coordinate 7,543,507, forward strand.
ATTAAGTTACCTTGGGTACTACAAGCAGTCATGCAAAATAGAAGTTTATGTATGTTCATTTACCCTACCAAGAAATCACATACTTTGTCTTGTAATTAATAAGAGTTGTCCTACCAACTCTCTGCTTAAGTTCTAAGAACTTCATTAGCATTGTGCATGACATTGAATAGGGGATGAAGAAGCAAATAGGTCTACTAAAAAAGGAAAACAAAATTACTTTTAGCTACTTACAACCTTGTTAAATATCACTATGGAATGCATAACAAAAGCATTCTTTAATTGTAACTTAATGGAACAACTAGAGCACTAAAGTACATTCAACTCAGTCCTAAGACTACTTTAAGAAGCACATGCAACTGAAAAACTAGCTAGCAGTATCTGCCTTGGGAAAGAAAATATAGCAAACTCTAGCTCTGAAATCATCTTGTTCTCAAAATACCTCCTGATCCCAAACTTTTAAATAAAAAAATTCACAGTATTAAGAAGACAGGACAGAAACAGGAAGACCCCCTAAAAGAACCCCACCTCTGAAACTAAAGCAAAACCCCCTAACAAATTCCTCAGCAAGGATGGAACTTACTAGCGAAAAAGAAAGAAAACAAAGTAACAGAATACCTTTCTTTTCTTCCTATGTGCTTTTAAATCTTTTTTATTTGATTGTTGTTTTTTTGTTTTTTTCCAAAGAAACTGAGAACAACTTTCACTAAATTGAATCTAGGCTTACTAAGACTAAGTCTTGACACTTGAGGATACCCACAAAAGATGAAATTCTGTTCTTAGCGAGTAAGGGAACACAGGCTGGAGAGCTGGCCTGGCCAAAGCTGGCAGCGGCCCACAGATGCAGAAGTCCTATCAGGAGACAACTGTGAGGGTCACTACAGGGTGCCTACACGAAGACCAGAAATACAGTGTGAAATAACCCCTTAGAAAAATAGCCAATTTCATGATGATACTTACATTTACAGAGTTTTCATTTAACTTCGCCATGTTTTATTTAGAGAGAAGAATGTAGAAGCACTACTTGCCAATCTGGAGCATCTATTTCAGCCCATGATAGGACCCACTGCAAATTGAAAATGCTTATGTGAAAGAATAAATTTATCCCCAATGTTTACAACGTGTTTGCTTTTTGATGTTGGTACTTTTCCCTCTGTTTTCTAGTAACACTAATTACTTTAGTCCTTATGAAAGAATTAGAAAAACAAAGAAAGCTATAGAAAAATGACTGCTCTGCTCAGGAGCTTAAGTCTGTTGCAACTAAGCTAAGTTCGCCAAATAACACGGAAAATAGGAAAGCTAAGAGAGATTTTTGAAAATTAGTGACTTCTAACACTTCTGTGCCTAAGGACATAATTGATGCCTAGAGCTCAATAATTTTTATCTGTTTTTTTAAGGAGATTAGCAATTGGGTGAATAAGGAAATCATTTAGTGGATACTATCGTGATGATTTCCCTTCTTTAGAGCCTTCACAGGTAACAGAACTTATCAGACACACAACAAACAGCACAACTTTTCTTCTAGGTTAATTCTTAGAAAAGATTTTAAAATTTGAGCAAAAGTCTTTGCAAGCCTGATAACACATTTCAAATATTACTTCTGTATAGAAAGCCAGAAGATTACTCGTTTTCCTCTCTCTATGTACTATTTCAGCAGGAAAGTTTCAGCTTGTCACAGGACAAGTCTGCTTTTGCTGCTTCATCAGAAAAGCCATTTTTATTTGTAGTCTGCATAGTTTAAAAACAGCAGCAATGTACTACACAAAATACCTGGCTTCAACCTGTCTGAAAGCATGTTCCTCCCATACCTGTTCTGGTGCATGCAAAGCGTGTGCTTTCCATTTGGGTCATCCGAATACTGTCAAAGTGTGGACTAGTGGATCTCAGATCTCGCTAACCGGGTACCTGTGAAGTCAGGTGATGCAACTCAGGGGGGAAGAATCATTTAGCAACAGGCACCTGGACAGTACTGGAAAAAGCACAACATTTTTGCCTGTCAGTGGAGAGGCTAATTTTAATAGACCTTTGGTAACAGGGGTGTAGCAGCCCTGGATGGGCACAGGCTGCCATCACTGGTTGCTGTCAGCACTCGGCACAAAGCACCTCAGAACAGTATTGCTGACAGCTGGAAGCATGCCTTGTTACCTCCACCAAACTGCAAGGACAGGGCATTAAAATCCTGTAGGGAAAAGCCAAAGACAGCAACACTGAACACGGAAATGCAGCCTCTTATGTTGTGTTATCCATTGTGTTACACTTACAATTACAGGCTAACTCCAGGGGAGGGAGTACAGGCCATATGCATGTCTTTCCCATTCCGACCGACAGAACTGTGCCTTTTCATATGATCTTCATCGTTAATAAAGAGTTCTGTATCAGCATGTGCATCACAAGTAATAAAGGCTTTCACCATATTCATGTTACTATCTTCAGAAAACATACCGATGATGCTATCTTTGGTAGCATTCTGTTTTCCCCCTGCAAGGCTTTTGCTTCTTGCTTTCATAAGCTTCTCATGTTCAGCAGTTGTTTCAGCCCGATTTTTTTAATAGTTGATACAGAGCTAGGTAGACCATTCCTTCAAGAAATATTGGCTTTTCCAGACATACAGGTAATTCACGTAAAGCTACTTCAGAGAACTACACAACATTCACAAGATGCATCCATTTTTCTTACCACTGCCCCCAAAATACAAAGCAGATGTTTTATAGAAAGTGGTGAATGCTATAAGTAGCATTTTTCTGAACAAAAGAAAATGCTTATACATTCACATCTGACTTGAACTAGTCACTTTCTGAAACCTTTTCTAGGCATGGATGGAAAGCTCTTTCAAGCTCTTCAATTTTTCAAGATTATATGATCTTAATATATATCCTCTTAAAAGTAAATACCTAAAATACACCATGTTGATCTTGTTATAAAATCACCTATTTTTTTCCACTGACTAGAAATAAAGCCTCAGCTTTAGTTCTGGTGTAGACATCTAAAGTTGGGTATGACGAATCTCACCCTTCTAGATTATAAAGACCAACTCATCAGTCAATGCACCCCACTGACAAATGACTGCTACAGAATCAGAGATACGTAGCACTTATCATACAAATAATTAGTGACTATAAGCTCATGTCTACAGTTTAAGGGACAGAATAATTTCCTGTGCTGTCTCTGCATGTGTGCCGACCCTTACATTGAAAGAACAACTTACCTGATTTCCCAGATAGTAGCACGGTATTTTCTAACTCCATTATAATAGAGGTAGAGCCTCACAGTGCCCTCTGTCTCCCATACTCTGTCTCCTGCAGGCTCTGCCCTGGGTTGCCACCTTGTACCCCTCCAGCTGCTGACAGTGGTGCAGAATCGAGAGATCACTGAGCACTCACCCAAATGTAACCACCCCTGTGCATCTCAGTACTCACAGCAGTGTAGATGTTAGATGCTTGGCAGCTGCCAAAAGAATTAATTTTTTAAAAATCACTTATTCTTTTTTCTGTTCTGCATTACAGGTACTAGCAGAAACTCTTTATGCAGCCAAATTTGTTTCTTTGCTCATCTTTGCAAACCTGCTCAAGTAAATATATGTTCTTTGATGCTGAGTGCTATCCATTACATAGCTGGAAAACTGTATAGCTGAGAGTACTCTACTAAATTCATCAGTAAGTTTATAATTTTTCAGCTTCCCATGGGGAAAAGGTGGCAGAACTAGTTGCTTCATTTATCCTTGTATACAAGTCAGAAGAGGAACTGATAATAAAGTGCATTTTAGAACATTAGAAAATGTAGTTTGAAAAGCATTTTTCAGATCTATAGTTCATAATGAAGTGTGCAGAATGATGATAAGGATGAGCTACCCTGAATAAGTACTAATTTCATTCCTACTTATCTGTCTCTTTTCTGTGTCATGGCTTCAATTTCAGGTTATGATTACCCAGATAAAAATCCTTCCCTTAAGATACTTCAGCATTTTGTGTGTGTGTGTGCAAAGCAATTATGGAAAAGATCATTTGTTTTCTTTTGAGCACCATCTCCATGCCCAGGGTATTGAACTAATAAATGAGGCCAAAAGTTCATAAAATGAAAAACTGTAAGAACCCCTGTTGCTGACTTACTTGATTATGGAGAAAGAAAAAAGGGAAAATGGAGAAGAGACAGAAAGAGTTAAGACTGTGCTGTAAGATGTCTTGAACAAAATAACTTGGTTCTTCCCAGAGGATAGGAAATGGACAGAGAAAGGATTGCTCAGTTTGAGGAGAAACCAAATAATTAATTTCAAAGACAATGGAAACAGACAAGGAAAAAAATTGGCTTGAGGAAGCAAGTTGCTTTTTTGCTGGGTGATCCTAATGGCACAAGCAAAGTGCTAGAAAATTCTGGAATTTCTGGAAGAAAAAAATGATGCACAGAGAGTCAGCACAATCATATGCAAGACTGATGGCATTTTCATCCATTCCAAATGCTTGCAGATTGGATATGCAAGGTTTGGTTTCCCAAAAGGTTTCCCAAAAAGGGAAGCCCTATATTTCTTTTCTTTCCTCTCTCAACTCAACTTTCCTCTCTCAACTTGGCCACCTAAAGCAGATTCCTCCCTTGCATAAGGTTTAATTGATGAGTATGTAGTAAGCTGGATCAGTCTGAAGAGATAAAACTGGGTTTTTTTGACAGGTTCATTTTGTGTCAGCAAATGACAGAGTTGATCTTGCTCACTGTGTGGTTGCCAAATTACTAATACAGATGACTAGGAAGCAGGGACAGGAGCATGTGGCTGACGAGATAGGCCATGGCTTCCGACAGACACACAGCTGGACTGGAATAAGGGCACTGTGAAGTGCAGCTTGCATTTTTTTGAACTACACAGTTACCGTGCATGAGCCATCACAGGTATCATCCCCAGAGATTGTATCAACATGATTAAGGCCAGGGATACAATGATGAAGCTAGATCCTCCTTGTTACTTGCTGCACCTGGCTAGATTTATGACAAATACTTGAAATAAGAGCAAGGGGTAGGAAAATCCTACCATGGATATTTTTGGAGGTGAAAGGACTCAGATCCAAGGAGCAGCTGATGTAGAGGAAACAGATAGGACTCAAAGGACAAAAAGTCAGGGAAGTGGAGGAGAATCTGACTGAATGACAATTTTGGGAAAAAGTGCCTATGGCTGGCAGCCAACAAAAAAGGAATCAGAAACAAAGCACGTAGGGTTCATATGTAGGGAAAGGGACTGTGAAGGAGGGACAGAAGAGAAGAACTGCTACAGTGCGTGAAGATCTACCTGGAGCCAAACCATGCAACCTGAGATGGGAGACAGACATTGAAACCCGATAAATGGAGATTAGGTTTGGGAATGAAGAGAGATGAGGACTGCAGCAAGGTCTCAGCTGAAAGAGCAGGATGGTGGCCGACTAGACAATGCTGAAGAGATCAAGTCAGCAGAGGAGGAGGAGAGGGAATAAGGAATGTACACCTACTTGTCCACAAACATTCCAATGTGACCCAGAAATCCCAAGCCTTTTATTTTAGTTTTAGCAAACCAGTGGAAACCACTGTGCTTATTTTCGTTTCAGCAGAATACCCACCAAAGAGTAACCCCTACTGCTCTCTATTAAACAGAGAAGGGAGGTGAGAGAGAGAAGGGAGAAGATCTGAGGTAACACCACGTCTTGGTGACACCAGCAACTTGAATGACAAAATGGGTGTTTTGCTCTCCTGAATTTTTTGTTCACCTAGAATTAGCCTCCTTCAAGGTATATATGGAAATCAATAAGGAATACACTTTAAATAGCAACAACATTATAATCTGATGAAGCTCACTGGGAAAAAGAAAGAAAGAAAATTATTTATTCTGCTTACATTCCTAATTCTGTCAGGAACAACTGATTATTAATGGTGAGACAATCAGTCAGAGACTGCTAAGAATTAATTTCTAAGTGTGCCTTTTATATACCTGTAAAGCTACATAATGAGCTTCACAGTGATTTTTTGATTGATACAAATAAAACTTCAATTAACTAAATACCTTATTTTAAAATATAATTTCCCCATATATTGATATAAATTTAAATTGAATAATAAATATACTTAATATATTATCTATTAATAGGAGTCTGCATTATGATAAAAATGCATATAATCAAAGATTACAAAATCAGTAAGCATAAAAAAAAATCAAAATTTCTTGTATAAAATATAGCAAGATTTTCTGCCATTCTCAGATGGAATCAAATTCCACAGCCAGCTAGAAAAAAGATTTTTAACAAGTCATGCTCATCAATAAGAAAGCCAGCATAAATGGAAGAGTTCTCATTTATTTTACATACTCTCTGAAATATCACCAAGCAAACTGTGGCTGCCAAAGTAATAAACCTAAGTATCCAGAACACTTTGTACACATAATATTTCCAGTTACACAAACCTAACAGCACACTAAATGAGCTTATTAGTCTCCTCTGTACATATTAAGGGGGGAAATATGCTGTACCCCATAGATTCGCTCTCCATGAAATTGTAAATGAGAGTTGTGATTATCCAGTAATGTAATGTGCAAAACCACACTTGTTCATATATGCATTTACACGCATTCATCAAACAGATACCCAAACACATTCAGGAAGTAATGGGAAAAGTCACCAGGTCTTTGCCAGCTGTTTCAGCTATTTAAATCCAGCAACATCTCCAGACACCCAAAGAATCCAGTAAACCACAGGAATACCTGCTGTATTGGGAAGCTCTGCACGTCCCCTAGAGCCACCTCTGGCGCAGCCCACCGAGGAACAGGAATACCCACAGTCAGACGTGTACAGTGCATGTACGACCTCTCTCCAGCTTTAAAACTTTTGTAAAATGAGTCCACTGGGGCTATAAGCAGCAGGTTTATAACACAGTCATCTCATATTGATCTAAAGACTATTGAAGTCAAAGGGAGCCCTTCAATTGATTTTATATTAGCTTTGCCTCAATCCCCTAAGATAACTTGCAGGCTAGGTTAGCCAGACAAAAGAGGCTGGGAACGTGAAAAGGTGTTACATGTAGACCTTAAATAGAAGATTTTGGTTGTAGTGTAGGTTTTGGATGTAACAGAATCTTTAAGACAAGAGATTTTTTGGAAAACAATTTTCTTGCTTTTACTCACTTGAAAAGTTAGCTGTGATGGTACTGTAGCTATAATAAGCCCTGTAGCTATTTAGTTATTTGCAGGAGTTAATCTAGTAAACACTGTAGAAAACCAAGCAGTAGGAAAAGGTATTTACAATTGGCTTTTTTTGGTGGTTTTTTTTTTTTTTGTTTGTTTGGGGTTTTTTTAGCTGCAAGGGGTCTAGACAAAGAGATTTATTTTAAAGTTCATGCTAGTGTAGGCTCCGCATTGATTCTTTTGTACAGCTGGGAATTATACCATCATGATCTGTGGTTTACAAAAATCCAGAGAAGCCTGGTTATATTACAAACGTGTTAAGAAGAGGTTTTCTGAATGCTTGTTATCCTCTGAATTCAAGTCTTGATTAAAAATGATCAGGTTCATGCTATGTTTATTCATACTCATTTATTAAACAGTCAAATCTTAATTTGTGTGAATGTATTTTTAAAGAATGTTATGAGGAAAAATACTTTCCTGTAATATGCCTCTTGCTGCAAAATACTGGAAAAAATGCTCTGGCCATTATAGCCACCTTTGAGCTCAGAGGCAACCAGCTTCAGAGGCTCCTTTCTGCAGGTGGCTTCAGCCAAATGACCTTGTCATCTCAACTACAACATCTCCAAAGTGTTTCATAAACATCTTGTAATTATCTCAATAATGAGAGTTGCTAGCTGTAACAGATACATGTTTTTTGTAAATAATCCACCCAGGAGTGTGCCTGCACAGCCCTGATCTTTTCAGCTGCTCAGAGGTAAACACACAGATGGGAAGAAAGAACAGGCTGCTGTAATAATGAGCCTTGAAAATTCTGAGCATGGAAAATACACCAGCAGCACATACTGAAAATATAAACTAACAGATTTCAGAGAAAGCTCAGCTCCTCCTGGTGCTTCTGAAAATTGTGTTAAATATCAGTTTGCACCTCTAAAAATCTGGCTACTTGATAACTACTTCCTGAAGACTTTCAGAAAGATATATATGTACATCAAATTGACTTTTAAAAATTAGATGTGCTTTTGACAATTTTACTTTGATCCCAGTTTTTACACCCCAAAAATTCCATAATATGCTCTCTATGCCAACTCCCTAGTTAGTACAGATTTGCTATTTTTCTTTATGCATGTTATACACAGTGACTTTTCGTGATGATGTGTTGTGCAATTGCAAAAATAGCAATAAAATTTTCATAAATTATTTCAATTTGACAATTTAAATTCCAAATGCTAAAGGATCTTTAATTCAAAATAACTGATTACCTTCTAAAATGTAACTACCTGATAACCTGTATGTGACTTATCACAGTTTACCATGTAGGATTTTACATCCATATCACACTAAAGAAAAGAATATATACATATATATATAAAGGATTTACGTCTATTCTTTATCAAAATATACAATGAGGTGTGTCAAAATTCATCTTCAAATGTATATATTCACATATATGTGTGCAATTACATACTGTATTTGGATCCAAACTGGAATCAAAATAATTTCTCATTAACATCATAGTATAAGCTTATCGAAGTCAGTCTTTTTTCCCTGAGAGACTTTGTACACATTTGTTTAGAGACTGCAGTGCTTTCCAGGGGATGCATGACCCTGTAATTTGGCTGTTGCACAAATACAATCTGTTTGCTGTAGCCCAACATTTACTGAGTATGACAAGTCACTGAGCAGCTTGGAAACTCTACTTAGTATCCTCTTCCTGACAAGAATTCTTTGTCATAAAACTTCAACAGAAACTTGCCATATCAACTGTGATTCTCCAAATACACTTGCTTCTTGAAATCCACAGTTTATACAATCTTTAATCTATTTAATATATACCTCAGTGATTTGCATTGCTCTAGTTCCTTAATCAAAATGTTGTGCACTGTCAAGTTAAATACAGAAGACCATAGTGAAGACATGATAAAAATGAATAAGGTAATGAACACTAAGGGGCAAGAGACCTTGGAAATTTAATTTCTTCCTATTTTGTAACCCAATCACTGTCAACGGATATCGGACTTGAAGTGAATATAAAACTTGAGATGTATTGTTTCCAAACAGCATGTGGCATGTAGATGATGCTTGCTGCTGTAAGACTGACATAAAGAATTTTTTTCATATTTCAAAGAAAAAATATTTTTATATCAAGAATTTTCAGAATAATTGATAGCAAAAATGCTGGGATATATATAATTTCATGCTCTTAAAGTTTACAGCAATTGAATTATTAGATATCCAGATAACAGCTACTGTGTGGCTGATGATATCACATCTGTGGAGATCTTAAACTGCCCTCTGAAGTGTTTGATACTGGCTTTATTAAAGAAAGGAAGTTGGAGTAGCTGGACGTTGTCTGAGTCAGCATTGCAACTTTCATTTTCCTAATGAATGAAATGTTGTGATCCAGTTGCCAATAAAAGATTTGTACTGTAATGTAAAAATCATACAAGTAAAATATTATCGCTAAAGACCATTTTTCACAAATACACAGGTGTTTTAAAAATCAATGGAGTTGTAATAAAGATTTTGGTTTCTCACCAAAAAAAACCCTAAGAAATGTCACTGGCACATTTGCATGATAACTTAAAACAGTGAGCCACTGGAAAAAATGAAACAATTTAAGGCTGAGGTTTCCTCCTGCAAACAAATTCATTGTTTTTTCCTTAAAAGACCCTCCCAAGTATTTGTTATTTTCCAGTTCATGACATTTTTTCATTAGTCACTGGTAGCCTGAAGAAACACTAATTGTAGCATTTACTGTATAAATAACTCTTCCCCCCTCTCTCTTAAACTTCACAGGGTTTTTATTCTTTTGGATTTAAAAAAAACCCACAACTTTCTTCATCCCAGTTCCTCACAGAATGGCTTGAGATGAAAAATAACTCCTCTTACTTCTTCTTTTCCTTTATAAAAAAAAAAATAATCCTTCATGTTTGACTGGTCCATATATTCTACTACATCTGTTATTCTATATCTAATCCCCTCCAACATAAGATAACAGAAAGTTTGTTGTTCATTAACAGATTACTAAGAATAAATATGTCCCCCATACAAAACCACATGACGCTATATGATGCTCAGAAATTTGGGTGAAAGGCAGGCAGAAAGACAGGCTGGAGTCCTGTCAGCATTTTGGTTTTGGCACGCTGTCATGAGCTGCCTGGAGCAGTGAACGTGAACGGCACCGGGGCTTGCGGAGACTGAATGAGGGTAATTTACTGAAGTCTATTAAGGAGACTGCAGAGCCGAAAGCATAATGCGCTCCTCACATTTCACAGCTTCAGCATTTAGTTCAATGTGGCCCTCAGCAATTAAAAGTTATTCTTTGTTCTATCTGACTGTTTTTTAAAGATGGGCAGTTGGCTGAAAACCTTTTAACCTACCTGGATAAGCAGGCACTGAACTCACTGCCAGCAGACACACAACTCTTTAGATTTTCAGAGAACTACAAAAATGGGGGGATTTTTAGGAGAATGTTTAGAAAATGTTGCGGTTCAGGTATAAGGGAAGGATCCCTGAAGCCTAAAGTCAGTTGAATACAGGAGGGGAACTGCCTGTTAGAGGCCTTGGGAAAGGCAAGGAATTTGCACCCCTTCTGAAAACCTGTGTGTCTAAGTAGATCCTTCAGATGTGGTGAAATGTGCCACTGACCTCTGTGCCTGTGAGCATTCACCTCTTTCCAATACAGAGTGATCATTCATGGATTATCAACTGGAATTACTTCATGATACCACAGGAAAAGGAATCTGTTAAGCCAAGTTAAGCAAGACCATAAATAATCAAAATACATTTACGATAAAATAAATGTAATAAAATACATCCTGCTTCTCAGGATGAACTCGCTTGCCTTCAGTCCTCACGGTATATACTCTTTTAACTTTATATACACAGAATCATAGATCATAGAATTGTCTAGGTTGGAAGGGACCTTTAGGATCACCTAGTGCAACCATCAACCTAACTCTTGATTAAAAAAACCAAACAAACAAAAAAAACACAAAAGAAAACCATACAAAAGAAGCCCCCACATTACTAAACTATGTCTCTAAGCACTACGTCAACCCGTCTTTTGAAAACGTCCGAGGATGGTGCCTCAACCACTTCCCTGGGCAGCCCATTCCAATGCTTAATAACCCTTTCAGTGTAAAAATTTTTCCTAATATCCAATCTGAACCTCCCCTGGCACAACTTGAGGCCATTTCCTCTTGTCTTATTGCCTGTGACTTGGGAGAAGAGACCAATCTTTCCTCATAAGACTTACTCTCCAGACCAGCTTCATTGCCCTTCTCTGGACCCACTCCAGCACCTCAATGTCTTTTTTGTGGCAAGGGGCCCAAAACTGGACACAGTACTTGAGGTGGGGCCTCACCAGTGCCTAGTACAGGGGGACAATCACCTCTTGGGCCCTACTCACCACGCTGTTTCTGATACAGGCCAGGGTGCTGTTGGCTTTCTTGGCCACCTGGGCACACTGCTGGCTCATGCTCAGCCGACTGTCGACCAACACCCCCAGGTCCTTTTCTGCCGGGCAGCTCTCCAGCCACTCTGCCCCAAGCCTGTAGCACTATGGTTTTCACATGCTGTGGAAAACAGCTTGCAAGAGAATGCTAGGAACCAGTATTGCACCTGATTTTTCTTTAATAACAATTTCATTTAGTAACATTCTCCAAAATGCAGATGGAAATTTTTATTGCATTTTGTCTCACTGTTGAAGCATTTTTTCTGAATTCAAGTTTGCTAGCCCATCAGAAGAACAAACAAATGATAAGTGAGCATCAAACATTTACTTCAGTAGGAGCAAGGAGGAACACTCAGAAGTCAGATAATTTATTACCTGCACGTAGAAAGTGAAGTTTAATCCTTGCTATGCAACAAGAAAAGGGGTGATTAATATAATGGATATAATCTGCTTAACATGAACAGCAATACAGCACTAAAAAACCCCTCAGAAATCTTCAGCACAAAACAAATATGCTGCTACTAATATGGAATGCTTCACTTACATAAATTACAAGAAGCAGTAAAATGCTTTACAATCTGACTACAAGATCACCTGCCTTTAATCAAAAAGTTATTCTTAGGCTGTAGGTTATAAATGAGGTTTGGGATTTTCACTCATTTCATTTTTGACTGAGAGGCTTTTTATGTTAAGATATGATGAAATTCAAATGACACTGCACATTTTAAGCTGATGCAAATTGATAAAACCAAAAGAAAATGTGTGGGGAAAACAATGCATGTATAAGAGTATAGAATTGTTAACATTTTTCTAACAATATTATAATGTAGTTGTTACAAACTAAACTTTCATTTACTGATTATGAAATCAGTATGTAGATGTAGAATCTATGTAGAAAGAATCACTGGCAGATTCGTTGCTAGGAATGTGGCAATATTTCAGACACTGTTTACTATTTTTTTGTTTGGTTTATGAGTGCATTATATTTCTTTACAGAGAGATAGCTTGGTATGGTACTTGTACACCCAGCTGAGTGGTACCACTTTCGTTCAGCACTGGACCTTGACTCTTACTCCCAGTTTCCACCTACATCTAAAAGGACAGACTGGCAGATAAAGCCTGAAAAAGTCAAAAGTCATAAGAGAGTCAATAAAGCCCACAAGAAAGAAGAGCTTTGTATAACCTCAGCATCTGCAGCATCTCCATCACACGTGCTATAGAAACTGTACTTCAGTCAGAGGCCTTGCACTTCAGAATTTGAACTTAAAGCAGTTCGATGTTTAATATTCACCAGTAACTTGTAAAATCTCAAAGAATTGTGGTAATAAAGTGTGTGTATTTATACTGAAGATTTATTATGAAAGAAACTTGAACAATAAGTGCAAACTAATGCATGGATTTTCATGCCTATATTTTTGAAGATAATTAATCAGTGTGCATCTACATACACCATATATGTAGGCAATATTTGAAGGAGGAAATTTTGATTTCCAAATCTATTCACAATTCTGAATGTCAACCCCAGAATACCAGCCATAAAGAGCCTAGGCAAATTTATTTAGACATTAGAAAACTTTGCTGAAAAGTCCGAATTTATCAGCTCTATACAACCTGATTAGAAACAAATAAAATAAAGTTCTTTTCATTTGACAAGACATACTTTCACAGAATTGTTTTTCTGTGCAATAGGTCAATGAATTTCTATCTTTTCCTTCAAAGCTACCATCATGTTATAGAGAAGTTTGCTATATCCTCTTAAAAAAATGCTGCATATTATTTCCTGACCAGTTGACTACAGTTTAGAACTTGTTCAATTTTTACTTTTTAAAGTTAATGCTATATTTTGCAGTGGGATTACAGTATGTCTCAGCTAATACAGGGTATAATTTATTTCATATTTAATATCCTAATTAAGAAAATATCCTGTCCTTTAGAAAACTTCCACAGTCCCCATGAGTAATGGATATATCTGCAAGAGTTTAAAAGCATCAATTCTTCAAATAAGTGAGAAATAAAAACGCAAGAAAAGGAAAAAAGCAATCATACTGCAAGTGCACGAATCCGTTGACATTATCGAAGCTTCACTCATCTAAGACATATTCTGTTATCGGGAGTGACTGAATCCTTTGTCTCCTAGATGACAGGATTCAAAAATAAACCAGAAGGTTTCAAGAGATGTGATTAGGGAGGGTGAAACAGATGTGTTTTTATAGTACTAAGAAGTCTATACAACCCTTACATGACTAAACTCGAATAGTCTTACAAAGATAGCAGATGTTGGATGCAATGCTGAGTGTAGCAGAGGTCAGGCATTTGGACCTCAGGGCAGAAAAATGACAGAAAGTGGAGATGAGAACCCCAAAGTGGTGGATGCTATTCAGGAAATGCTGCACTTGATGGGCCACAGTAACAGGAAAGGACCGCTATAAAAGAAAAGCTCATATTTTTGTGCCAGGCATCTACAGATACTCAGTAGTGGGTTTCCGTTGCGCTAAATGATAAAAGAGGAAAAAAGAAAATGCAGAATGAAAGTCGCATAAAACTTGGAGAGAAAAAAAAGTGCCTATTTTACTGAGGTAGCAATCAATCTCCAAGTGAATCAAAGCGTTCAGCAGTTAACAGACACAGATGGTTTCCTATTCACACATTTTTATTCATGAATTCAATTTTGGATTCAAAAGCCAGTATAATTATTGGGAAGAAATGTTCAAACTTTATTCTAAAAAACTCTGTTGTAACATTGCAGTATATTATGAATTTCTTACCGGAAAGACTTAATATGTACATAACAAAGTTAAATTATCAGGGACAAATATGCAGAAGTAAAGAACTGGAATAGTCTCATATATTTAGGTGGGAGGCTGATTTGTGCTAAGTGAAGACCTCGATCCAAATAATTATCAGAATTGACTGAGACCTTGAACGTCATTTTTCATCTAAGTATTAACATAGAAGAAAACGCAGCAAAACTGAGAAATTAAAGGCAATGAAATAAAGTACACTAAGTAGGTTAAGGCTGCACTACCCCGGTGGATCCAGCTTCATAATCCAATGTAGCTAGCGTGTTCTATTCTGAGTATAAACAGATCTCATGAAGGCTATTTATTTTATTCTTAAGGTGAGACGAATTTTATTTTTGTATCCTGATGAACAGAGTAATAGAAAATATCCATTCAATTATGGACATTTCAGTTTAATTTTCATTTCTAGTTTTCCACTTTATTCAATACAGTTTACATAGCTCAGCATCCTAAAATGAATGATATGCTTCAGTCAGTTGGCTCCAGATATTTTATATTATTACCGTTGATAACACTGAAAATGTTGTTTACTTTATCATTGAAGTATATACTGAACAGCTTACTTTTTTTTTTTCATTAAACCAGACTGCAAAGAATTCTGACTAAATATCTAGATTGAGTTTTGCTTTCTGTTTATAAATGTATTTTTTAAAATGGCAAGTTACACTTGCATAGCAGTGTGGAAACCAGGCTGTCACTACTGTTGTGAATCAATTATTTAGTTCATGACAACTTGGGGGGTTTATTTTCTGCATTTTGAAAAGTAACATCTTGAAGCTCAGCCCACAAAGTATTACTTTCTGAATATGTTGCTGTTTTGACAATTTAAAGAAGCAAGGATGAAAACCAGCAATGAATCCTTGGAATATTTATTTCAAATAAAAATGTAGAATTATGTTATTATTCATTTTTATTGTTAAAAGCCAGATCGTAGTGGCTTATAATGATGAAGATCTAGAATTCCTACTCTTACACAGCTTTTTGACCGATATAGGGCATATTAAACAACCTCAACACTACTGTTTTAGGCTTCTTTTTTAGGGAATAGAAAGATGCTACTCAGTTACAACCAATAAATATCTTCATATTCTGGCAAATTGTAAAGCATAAGGGAGAAAGGTAGAGTTTTATCCCTTTATGGTCAGAAATTCAGTTGCTTACTACGTTTATAACAGCTATTGCAAAATATATAATAAAATATGAGTATATTATATATCTATATAAATATATAGATACTTATATATAAAAAACTATCTCTGCAATAGATACAGAAGGAATTGAATTTGAGAGAGGTTGAAGCATAGGAAAGCAGACTGTTTAGTGCTATATGGTGACAGAAAAAAACTGATAACTGAATAAGACAGCAAATCAAGTTGAAAAACATCATGAAGTCTGTGTTTGTATGAAGCAGGGAAGAATTAACTACAGCTTAAAAAGAAGAGAAAATAGGTACCTATCTGCAGAAAGGAAGAGGTGACCTGTTATGAAGGAAAGTATAGTAAAGATGCCAAAAATAATGAAGACTAAATGGCAAGACCTAAATAGCCAAATTTGCCAACTGTGTGGGTGAAGACTATCAATTAGTGAAGCCTGGAACAGACTACAAAAGAGAGGAAGCGAGGACCATGCAGGGAAGAGAAGACTCATCTTTGCGAGGAATTGTAAAGCATAAAAGGAACGAAACAGGCTACAGATTTAAATAAGAACCTAAAAAGGAAACAGAACTGAAGCAAGGACTGATTTTGTGGTCAGAACTTGACAACCATCAACAAAGGAATCCAAATTACCTGCCCTCCTCTCCTCCACGTATGCTCCTACAAAGACAACTTTGCCAAATGAGAAAACATTTAACAAAGTTTTACTTAATCTTCATGTTCATCCCACAGTAGCACCACCTCCTGTTCTTACACTGCACTGTTGCAAAATAGCATATTGCAAGCTGGGGAAAGGTAGCACAGTGTTCCTACCACCTCTCCATTATCGCAGAACACTCTCTGTGTCACGTGTGGGTCTCAGACCCTTGCTGTCTCTGTACACTGGAACATGCCTCTGCTGTGACCGGGAGACTTTCCTTCTGACCTCCACATCGCTGAAAACACCCCAAAAGCACGAGTGATACATAAATCAGGAAAAACACGGTAATCTTGTGTCAAAATAAGGACAATGTTTGGTAAGGCTACAATATCTCTGTTACATTATTTTTATTTTTAAAGGATGCCAGGGTGAGGTATAGATGGTATTCTTGTCTGAGTTCTTGCCTCAAAAACAAGTCAGACATGCCAGAGTTGGGCTGTCCCCACTAGCTCCCCAGTCCCTTCCCAAGCCCCTTACATCACAGCTGAAATTCTACAGCAATTTCTGCCAGTGCGTTCCCTGGTACCTCCTGGCTATCCCCAAGTCTGCATTTTATAAAATTCTTCCACCCCAAGGGTCTTCATCCTCCCTTCTCCTAGAACTGCCACCTTCTTTCAGACCTGGCTGCTTAGAGGCTTCATGCTCCCAGATCAAAACTTCTGTTTAAGACTCCCATTTTCCCCTAGATCACTTCCAACTAACTGCAGCTGTTATAATACCCTTTCTGTCCTTTTTAAAATTTATCCTGCTGTATCCCAGCCCAAGCCACTCTTACTCCCCACCAGTACTGAGTGCTGCCCACCCCTTGGCAGGTGTGTCTGGCCAAACCTATGATGCAATGGTCCCCTCCACCAAAGCAATACCCCCGTATTTGTTTCTGACATGGATTTAGAAGGTTTTAATATAACCACCCTGGATAGGACACAGGAGGGGGAAGCAGCAGAAGACGACTATCTGGAAAGCTCTCATGGCAGCCCTACTGGCATAAGACACAAACTGCTATTGTGAATTCATAATCCCCCCATATATGAGCTCATACATTTCTTATTTCTTTCTTATATACACAGAAAAAGACACTATGTGTTTTCTAGATCTAAACAAAGTGGTTAAGCAGATTTTCAAACTGCTGATCTACTGCAGTAGTTAGCCCAAAACTGAAGGAATGCTGGAAGTCTTCCGCACAGTAGGGGCAACTGGCCTCTACTTGGACAATTGCCGACACCACTGACAACGCCTGCTACAAAGCCTACTAGAAGTATAAAGATATTTTTGACAGTTCACTAACCATAAGTATATAAAAGTGGCAATTAAATTAATTAATTAAAAAAGCTTATTATCTGGAAATGGTTCATATTCTTTCCTTGGTAATTATTTCACTGTCCTTCAGCGTTTACCTTTAAAATGTTGAGCATGGAATGAGGATACACTTTTGTCTTCATCAGACAGCAAAGGGCAACCTGCAAATACCATAGGCTGCTACTAGAGACAGAAATCTACTTTTTTCATCTGATGCTGTTGTTTAGCATCCTCTTGCAACTAAAGAAAAAAACCCCTGACATTATGATCCCCTGCATGCTTCAGTTAAGGTACATTACTAGCATTACAAGAAATTGTCCGTAAGTGTTCTCAGCATTTGATATGATAATCCTATATGATCCATTAAAAAGGAGTGATTCTAATGCCCATTAATTGCATCTACTTTGTATTAAAAAAACCCCACAAAACAGTCCAAAGGAGGGGGAAGTGGGAAAAAGAGAAAGTTACAGTGCAGAAGTTATTGACCAAAGGTAGTTTTTGTTGCCAGTTTTTTTATGCAGACATATTCAGCCTCAGATCTTACTCCCTGAGCAGATTTTTGTGATCATATTGCTAATGTGTAATGTTGAGTTTTACACTTTTAATAAGTATTGTTGTATATCTGAACTGTCCACTAACTTCGCTTTGGCAGCACACTCACTCACTGGCCTGACTGAATCAGAACCATCAGGAAGACTGGAGGTGCCCTGCTTTCCAGAGATCCCTGTTCCAATTCTCTATTACCTGTATATACAAACACAATCATACTGCAGATCAAAAACTACCCAAGAGGAATGTTTCCTGACACCTGAACCATGATGGAGTATTCTAGAATAACACTAAATGTACATTCATACATCTAGGCACAATGTATTACAAATCTTTTCATAAAGTAAGTCATCTCAACTACACAAGACAAGAATGTGAATATCCTAGCCTGTTCCTTTCACAAATAATATCTTAAATGAAAATGGAAGTTGCCTCTAGTAGCAAAAAATAACTATTTTTAATATGACATGGATTTTCTCATCCTCTAGAAAAATATTTTTATAATTATATATTCACTTTATGTTTAGACCCTGCAGGAATTTGTTGCAATCCATCTGTAAATTTAAATACTGTTACAGTGGTTTGGTGTGGTATACATATGCTGTAAGAAATATAGATATTTAGCATAAAAAAAAGTTAACCTGCACTCGGTTACGGTGGGTGTTTGATGCAACAAGGAAAAGAGAAATTAATTCAGAATTGCTATAAATATATTTACCTATAATTTATAAAATATTTTCTTTATATTTATATCGCAAATAGAGAAACACAGTTTTAAAATTAAATTTGGCACGCCCTTAAAAAATAGCTCTTTGAAGTCAGGCTTCTGCATTGTTAGTTTGATTTTCAAGCATGCTTAACATCCAACAGCCCCCAGTAACAGCGATGAGACGACACTGGGAATTACAGAAAAAAAGATGCTGTAAACTGGGTCCATGGAAGGAGTGATTTTTCTCTCTCTCTCTCTGGGGGAACAGCAGATTTCAGTGGTCATTTGTAACACATTTTGCAATCTGTCCAATGTCACTGAGGTGCAGTGCCCTGAATCCACATTGTATCAGGTAACATTTAAAACTTCAATTGACTTCAATCCAATGATACACTAGTTCTCCTTTGGCCAGTTCCATTAGGATCCTGCTGAGAAGTGGAGGATTTGACAGTGGGTAATGGTGACAACTAATATATCTTTTGTTAAGAATCTGTTCTGCCAGTCAGACTATAACATTTTTGAACGATGAAGAAAATGTACCTTCTCTGAGTGATGCATTGGCTAATTCAGTTAAGCGGTGCATGGACTGCTGATCACCTCCTTCCATCTGAAAAGCACTTTGCTGTGGGCATGCAGACCTCCCTGTCGGAGGCTTGCACTGGACTCCATGAGCAAGACGTTGGCCAGTGACAGGAGGCACAGCCAGTCCCTCTCGGTTTCCTACCCAGCTACAAAGCTTCTTCAGGTCTGTCTCAGAAAAACAGGCTGCTAGACATTTTTGGTGTTTGAGAATCACTTCTTTTGGAGTTATGCCTATCAACACTGACAAAATGTTTTGCTGTTGTGGATATTCCCTTCAAATGCAATTTAGCTTCTAGGATTGGATTGTTCAAACTGAGAGCCTGGATCTCAGGGGTGCGTGACCACCAGCATCTTTTCAAAAGCAAGTGCTGGGAGTTAAGTAAAATCAGAATTAGGCCACAGGCTTAGATCTCTGCTAACAACCTTACGCATTCCTTGCTGGAAAGTTGTTGGAGCACGGAGTGTGACAGGCTTTGACCACCCCGTCCCCATACACTTAAGGATGTTTGTTAATTCATCAACTCGCTCATTGCAGAATTATTTTTTTTGTACTTAGAAGAAAGCACTGGATCCTGCATCTAAAGTTTCACACACAGTTCTCTGCTCATGGTATATGAGAGCAAACAACCACAGTTTTGAAAATCTGTTCCTGAAAACAGAGATATTCAAACCCCATTTAAGGATAACATGTACTCATCCAAAAACATGGAAGCCAAATTGTAGGCATCATAGCTACTACTAAAACAAACAGAAAAAGGTAAATCCTGACAAATTAGTTGGCCAGTACCATGACAGATTGTTCTGCTTGTCCTGCTTTTGAACACAAAAATATTTTAATAATCCAAGATCATCCAATTCCTTCAGGAGCTACATTCCAAATTATGACTCTTACATTTATTCTATAACAGCAATGCACCAAAGATTTATAATTTCGATGGCAAAATCCTCTCAGGGCTGAAATTCAGCATATGAGAAAAAAGAGATAACTTATTTTTTCCTTTATTGTTTTGAAGATTATTGCCTTTGGCTATGTGTGCATATTAAAAATTTCATATACAT
This sequence comes from Calidris pugnax, assembly GCF_001431845.1. Classification (NCBI taxonomy): domain Eukaryota; kingdom Metazoa; phylum Chordata; class Aves; order Charadriiformes; family Scolopacidae; genus Calidris; species Calidris pugnax. Next base: position 7,563,936 of record NW_015090885.1, read on the forward strand.
GTTTAAACAAAACACTAACATAATATTTAAAAGGCAAAATTTTACAGATAATTAATTCATAGTGTTCTTTATTTCTGCCTCAACGTTCCATTACGACTCCTCTCTACAGTTCCCTTCTCCCATTTTCCCCTTTACCATCCAGTCACACAACTGTGGAACAACCGGTCTCCCACAATGTCTCACCTATATGGCTGCTGTAAATAAATCAGCTCTCTTAGCTGAGAGATGGGGCTTCACAGGGATGGAAGTGCTTTAGGAGTCAGCAAGGAGAGGTAACTACTTTCTTTCCTCCTGCATACCCGGCAGGGGTCCTCTGCTGTCCTTTTCCCAGGACTCTCTCCCACATCCTCTCCTGCTCCTCAGCTTGAGCTTCTGGGGGCTTTGGAGAAGCAACAAATGAAGAGGGATGGGTGAGGGATGGGGCCTTCTGGACCAGTGCGAAGGACTGGTGATGGTGGGGAAGAAAGGATCACAGGAGGATAGGGTGGAGAAGCAACTGACAACAGGTCTTTCTGCTTTGAACAGTGATGCACAGAGATACTGTTATCTGGAGCAGGGGCTGCCTCCTCTGTAACGTAGACTTTTCTCTGCAGACAGTCGGGAAGCCCTTTTTGGGATAGGGAAGAGCCAAGACCTGTCTCCTCAGCCAGAGGCAGAACAAGTGACCTGCAGCTCCCTGTGAGCTGCCCTCAACAGACATCTGCCCACTCTTGAGTGGGCTTGGTTTTACCTTGAGTTGTCAAGGAGCAGCAGACCCAGGTTTTTTTCAAGGGGGGGAGAGAACCTCTGTGTACTACACTAAAAGACCAGGAAGATATTTGTACATATGATCCTGCTGAAAGGCAAGGAAAAGGAAACAGCTGATAGCAAGCTTTTTGGCGATGCCCTTCCTGAGTGTCCCACCTGTGATTCACAAAACACTGGAAAAGCAGCTCTCCACTACTCCCTGTTCCTGATGACCTACCAGGGACTGAAGCTTACTTAAAAATTTCTATCTGCTAGGTATCTTGAGGTTTTCTAACTCTAAATAACAATTTTTCTTTTACCTGCAATGAAAAAACTGGTTTAACTGATGACAGCTGGTCTTAAGCTGCCCTTAATGACAACGGGAAATGTGAGCATTGCCTAAAAAAAATTAAATCAATCTCAGCCAGTTGTAAGAAAAGTGCTTCATAAACAGAGATAAAAGTGATTTAATTTTTGTATATTTGCTTTCTCCATAAATCAAAGTTTTATTTCTAATGGGCGGAATTTTTCTAGCAGGGGTGAAAAATCACTCCAGCCCCAAGCTAAGGCGTGCTACGCTGGCTGCTTCCAACCACCTGATGAGTGTCACTTCGCTGCTGCTTAGACCCGAGTGTTTAACAAAGGATGAATGTGTGACTGCTGCCAGAGCCCAGCTGAACCAAGTGAGTGAAGAAGGATCTCAATGATCTGAAACCCCAGTGCTGGGACAAGACACCTGTCACAGAAAGAGCTGAAGAATTTTTTTCAGCTGGCAAGGTTGTAAAACAACAGACCTTTTCTTGGTGTGCTGGAAAGCTAGTTGCAATTGTCACCAGGGGTATTTGTGACAAGATCTAAATACGTGAGAGATGTCAGCTCAGCCTGTGGCCCTGGAAGGTGCTCGTGTTTACAGATCTCCACATGCGGGGGTTCTTCAGTAAATTTTTCAAAATATAATTCGTAACACTGTCAATCATTTTTTGGTAATATTTAAGAAATTTAAAGTAATACCCATTCCCAGACAAGAATGGAATTTCAGGAGTGTTCTATCACATTTCACTGAATATACATACATTCCAATTAAATCTGCTGCATTTCCTTTCATTTCCTCTACGTAAGCTCATGCACTGAAGGATTACTATAGCAAGAGACCTCTTACAATGAGCAATATGAATAAAAAAAAAATTATTTTTCTTCCCGGGGAAAATATGTTAAATACCTAATTTAAATTACAGTGTCCCCGATGTCCCAAAACTCACCACCCATCTTTCCGCCTTGCAATTTATCCGTAGATGGTAACATGCCTGGTGAGTTGCTTCCTTGCTGTCACCATCTACTTGGCATAAAAATTGATACTTTGATAGCACATACTGTTTATTAGGCTAAAAGCTGAAGTCATATTAAATCCCCTTGATTTTTGGTAGCTATCCTTATAATTTATGGTTCAGTTGCACATATATGGCATACCACACAGAGACTGAAAATCTTTTTAGCTTCAAAAATTGGAGGGACAGCAGTCTTAGTCAGAACTTCAGTCCTGTTAAATCCATGGAAACTGAGACTATTTGAGCACTGATTTTCCAAGCTGCTGTGAATCACAAGCTGGGCGCCCTGAAAGCTGAGAGTCTTACAGTCTCTAAATCAATTACATTCCCCTAATGCCCCCTCGGTAAGTTCACACATGAGATCCTTCCCTCACGTGGAGTATGGCATCACCCAAGGACACCATAATGTTGCACAGCCATGTCACAACTGGCATCTCTACAGTGACCTGCAGCATGGTTATCCACAGTGCCTGGGATACCGGTAATTTTTCTGTTGCAGCATGAGTGGCAGACTGCAGCTGTGTCAGCACTGGCTGGGTTACTGCCAGGGCCATTCCTGAACTCATGGAATTGGTCAGCAACCGTCTCCTCCTGCTTCAACTAGTGACTCAAGTGCTCTTCTATTTCCATTTTGCTAGGCATGCTAAATCAGATTGTTGTTAACTCTGCGTCTCTTCCATCTTTGAGCTGTTTTGACGTCTGCAAGGTAGATTCGCAACAACTAACGCCACATCTATTCCACATGTACAACATTGCACTGAACAATAAAGCAACCTGCAAACCACAACTGCAGGAGTACCTTCTCTTGAAGTATGTGAGAGGTGGCTAGCAGAAGTACCTTTTCTTGAAGTAGATGGTCTTCCAGAACAGAAATTATATGCATTCAGTATAGTTTACTTACTCTAAACATAATTTAACATTCGAGATATTATGCCAGCCATTGATGGCAACTGCAGGTTCTCTTGGATCATACATTTGCAGCAACAACCTGGTATTTTGGATGTTCGTAAAAACAGGTCAAACTTCTGTGCACAGTCAGATACATCCTTATTCCAGTATGCGTCCTGTCTTGTTTTGTTTGTATCAGTTTGTATGTGTTATTCTCAAATTTTCAGCTGTAATTCAGAAAGTTAGCTACTTTTTAGGTCACCAGTTGCGTGATTCAGAAGGTTCCGGAGCACAGTAGAATCATAGAGCAGTTCAAGATGTTTTTCTATTAAAATATACTGTATATAGTAAAGTTGCTACTCTTTTTGATTGTAGAAGTAGATGCAAAATAGTCCCCAAATCAGTCACTCAAAAAAGAAGAAAAGGAAGCTACGCTTCAAAAAAGAAGAGTTAGAATGAGTCAAGTTACTAATCATATAATGTCAGTATTTGCCATTTCAAGAACTTCAAAGCTAAACCTTTTGTTAACGCACAAGCTATTTAGATGGGAGACGTCAACCTATTCGCTAAATATTATTGAACTAGTTTTTAAAAGATAAGTGTTTTCTGAAATTTAGCAGTAGAGATGCAGAGAAACAAAAAAGCTGGGCGTTTGGTAGCTGATATATACCATTATTCATCTGCCTGTTTGGGCCGCCTTAGTGAAATAATGCTGCCAGTGAGGGCTCTGCCAACCATATTTGCAATTTTCTTTCCATTTTAAATAGCTGGCAATTTTAAACACTACTTACATTACTCATATGATTTTCTCCAACTGAAAATCCTTATGTTACTATTTTCCACTGACAGAGAAAATATTGTTTGATATGCAATCTGTTCCTTGCCTTCCCGACTTCAAATTTAAGCTCATCTCAGCAATCAGCTCCCTATTTTCTTTTGAGAAATAAACCCTCACCTCAGCATTTGTAGAACAGAAACAGCATGAGAAAAGTTATAAAGTTGCCATCCCAACACATGCATTCCTAGTGAACATCACACAAACTGTAAGAGAATCTGCAAAGGGATTGAATTAGATAGTATATTATTTTATATAGTTCTTTTAAAAACTGAGGTATCTCAAAATATCTGGCAGTGATACAGCTGTTGCAGATACAGCTGCACACAGAAGAAGCTAGGACTCAAGAGCCACAACTCCTTGAATAAAGAAACCTTCAGATTTTCTAATCTCTGCTCTCCTAATAGGTGTTTTCTTGAGATATCTAGTTCCCATTTAAAAGGCAACAGAAACAGGAAGAAGGTACAACAGCCTTTTGATTTATGTCACAAATACTGTGCAGGATACTCTCCTATCCACCTGTATTTTTAGCCCAGCAGACTGTCAGATACATGAAATGGATAAAATCCTCTACTTCAGGAAGTCCAGGACACAGAAATTTTCCCCCAACTTCCCAATAACTCTTCATTCCCAGGAACAAAACAGGTCACATTAAACAAAATGGATGTAGCCTGTATCAAATACTTCCAAGCTATGTAGGACCTCAATGATAAGGATCTGCAAGTCAGTAACTTCATGTAATTGGTGGGGCAGAATATTCTTTCCGCATCTAAGATCCAAAAGAATCACCCAAACATTAAAAATAATAGCTAAGAAAAAACACAGACCATTAACATCCTCAGAAACAACATAAAGCATACATTGAACTGAAGTCTGACTTTATCACAGTTATAGTTTTCCTACTTGCAGAAGAAGCAATAGCTCAATTTTTATTTTAATTGCCACATTATTCATTTTTTTCTTTCTTTCCAACAGTTTTGTGGACCACCAAGTAATGTCTTATGGTTTATAGGCTGAGAAATTCATCTGCCTCAGAGCAGCAAAGAGGCTGGAAAGATCCATTTTGCATCTACATGTGAAGGGATGGCTGCTGATTTCTGCACCTGAGGGTCTTACTTCTTAAGTTAAAAATGGTTATTTGTGTGACTAAAACAAAGTAGTTAGAAATTTTTAATGACTCCTATGCTAATAACATTCTCACCCACATAGAACAGGAGGCAGGTATACTCAGGGGGAAAGTTTTAATATTGTAAGAGTTTCATCTAATAAATAACTAATAAAATGTTTGTCTAATATAGTTGCCACTGAGAGTTGCCACTGTTTTCACCAACAGAAAAGGGTATATTTCCTGCAAACTTTGTTAAATGAAAACCCTACCCTTTAAAAAAAAATGCTGATCTGCAAAAAACAAATGATGCACTTAAACAGGTTCTGTCTGGTTTGCATATTTAAAATTAAGATAACATTAGTTACCCAGATGAAATATAACTTTACTTTTTCACTAAGGAAGATGCAATCTTCAGGGGAAAAAAAAACAAACAACCACTCACAGAATTTTAAAGCCCTTTTCTTACCCTTGACAGAAGATAAGAAATAGTTCAGGTACTTGATTTAAGGCTGCAAGAGCTTAAAGTTCACAAATTACCATCACTGCAACCGTGCTTAGAAGCTATTAAGCGACACAAAATGAGCAGCTGGCTCAGTCCAATGCAGCCTTGAGCTCTACATTTCAAATGTTTTCACTGGGAATGATTATTATTATTTTTTTTAACAGAAAATAGTGCAAATACAGGCAAAGCTGGTACCTCCAATGTCCCCCCCACTCTCCAGCAGGAGGCTGAGGGACCTACAAGTCCTTCAGCCTGTGTCCCCATTAGCATGCCCAGCCCATGCGGGGCGGTCAGAGGGCAGGGCTGGGAGCAGGTGGTACAAAACCAGGCTGGAAATGAACTGCCGGATTCATTAGGCTGACGACGCACTAACTGTGAGTCACCAAAGTGACTTTGTTCATGTTAGTAATTGCGGTGGTTTCATTTCTCTATTTATTAAATTAAGGTGCAGCTCAGCTTGCAGCCAGAGGAGAAATCCGTGTTATTACCAAGGTGATGGGAAGTGCTGAAAGCGGGTGCTCTCCCTCATTCTACCCACCTGGCACTGCTTATCCCAACAGCAGATTAAAAAAATATTAATTTGTTAGCCGAGATAGAATGAGGAAAATTAAATTTAGAGTTTAGAGGAAATTCACCACCCCATGCATAAAAATACGGTAAAGAACAACTCTGGCCATCAGACTTAGTTTAATCTAGAGAAGTAACATCCAGCCTTCTTGCTGAATTTAAGAGAATCAGAACAGCCTTTTAGACAGACACTGAATTTCAGATGACATTTTAATATTTCAGATTATAAACTGTCTGGGAACATTAAATGTGTTGGTAATACACAATTTTATTAGTAAGTGTAAATGACAATTCAGTCTGTACACCTTTAACATAAACAGCTTAATTCTAATGAGAAAACACATTCGTTCCAGTTTTTCACAGGCACATTTGAATTAAATCTGAGCTAAAGGCACAGCCTTGATTTTCGATTCCTTAATGACGTCTCATTAACAATGAAGCTGAACGAAAACTTGTCATAGATAAATATAAAGGACATTGATGTGGGAAAAGATGTTATTTCATTAGTTGCACAACTCTTGCTATGCACAGAATTGTAGAGGGAAGTAGTTTATAAAAGAATAAACATATTGTATGTTCACAGTAATTTTAAAATACTGTAACCTATTCTGGTTGTCCAATACATTGACTGCAGTATAAGCACAATTTTTTAGAGAAACATATTTAATCCAACTTTCCCTGCTTAAAAAAATTATTACTTTAGAAAAGAGCCTTCAGCTGGGAGTCCTAACGTTATTGTTAGTAGAATAAAATTTATTCTAAGAAACTCTCAAAAATTTATCTGCTATTTTGGCGAAGTGATAAGGGAAAGCTTTAAAGTCATGTTCTGGAAATAGATACCCCAACCAAGATTAACAATGAAGAAGCTTATTCTGAATTAATGAATATACATGGTGACTTGCAGCTTCAATTCTCTGGAATAATTACTCCACATTAACATATCAACAAGTAAGCAATCAGCAATCTCGGTTTCAGGTCACTGACTACCTCCTGAAAAGTGTTGCCCTCCCCACCCCTTTCTACCATACATGATCTTCATGCAAAATTCCTGATCTTCCTATTAGGTTGTTAACTATAAAATATTCCAATAACCAAGAAACAAGAGTTTAATATATCAAGTTTTAGGTTTATGGATGACAGAGATAAAAGGACATGCTAAGGACAAAGTTTAAAACAGTGTCACATTAAGGTCAGCTATGAGTACTGTGTCCAGATTTGGGCCCCTTGCCACAAAAAAGACACTGAGGTGCTGGAGCAGGTCCAGAGAAGGGCAACGAAGCCTGTGAGGGGTCTGGAGACTAAGTCTTATGAGGAGAGGCTGAGGGAGCTGGGGTTGTTCCGTCTGAAGAAGAGGAGGCTGAGGGGAGACCTTATCGGGCTCTATAACTACCTGAAGGGGGGGTGTAGGGAGGCGGGGGTCGGTCTTGTCTCCCAAGTCACAGGCGACAGGACAAGAGGAAATGGCCTCAAGTTGCACCAGGGGAGGTTCAGATTAGATATTAGGAAACATTTCTTCACAGAAAGGGTTATCCAGCATTGGAATAGGCTGCCCAGGGAAGTGGTTGAGGCACCATCCCTGGAGGTGTTCAAAAGACGGCTTGACATGGTCCTCAGGAATATGGTTTAGTGGTGTGTGGTTTCTTTGTTTTGTTTTGTTTTGTGTTTTTTGTTTTTGTGGTTTGTTTGTTTGTTTGTTTTAGCTTATTTCTTATTTTTTTTGTCAGAGTTAGGTTGATGGTTGGACTAGATGATCTTTAAGGTCCCTTCCAGCCTAGACGATTCTATGATTCTATGATCTTATTGACATCACGGAGATGTGGTGGGATGGCTCCTATGACTGGAGTGTTGGAATAGGAGGATACAGGCCCTTTAGGAAGGACAGGCAGGGTAGAAGACAAGGGGGGTCATCCTCTATGTCAATGACCAGCTGGAGTGCATGGAGCACCACCTGGGGATGGATGAGGAGCTGACAGAGAGTTTATGGATCGGGATTAAAGGGAGGGCAGGGACAGGTGACATTACAGTGGAAGCCTGCTACAGGCCACCCGACCAGGAAGAACAAGTGAACAAGACCCTCTGTTAACAGACAGGAGCAGCCTCATGTTCACTTCAACCACCCCAATATTTGTTGGAGAGACAACACAGCAGGACATAAGCAATCCGAGAATTTCCTGGAATGCGTTCATGATAACTTCCTTCTCCAAGTGATAGTGGAGCCAATGAGGAGAGGTGTTATGCTGGACCTTGCTCTCACCAACAAGGAGGGGCTGGTGGAGAATGTGAAACTCAAGGACAGCCTTTGCTGCAGTGACCAGGAGATGGTGGAGTTCAAGATCCTTAGGGCAGCCAGGAGGGTGCACAGCAAGCTCACTACCCTGGACTTCAAGAGAGAGACTTTGGCCTCTTCGGGGATCTGCTTGGTAGAGCACTGTGGGATAAAGCCCTGGAGGGAAGAGGGGCCCAAGAAAGCTGGCTAATAATCCAGGATCACCTCCTTCAAGCTCAGAACCAATGCATTGCAACAAAAAGGAAGTTGGGCAAAAATACCAGGAGGCCTGCATGGATGAAAAAGGAGCCCTTGGATAAACTCAAACAGAAAAAGGAAGCCTACAGAGGGTGGAAGCAAGGACAGCTAGCCTGGGAGTAATACAGAGAAATTGTCTGAGCAGCTAGGCATCAGTTTAGAAAAGCTAAAGCCCTCACAGAATTAAATCTGGCTAGGGACATCATGGGCAACAAGAAAAGCTTTGATAGATATGTCACTGATAAAAAGATAAATAGGGAAAATGTGAGCCTTCTCTGGAAGGAAACAGAAGAACTGGTTACCCAGGATATGGAAAAGGCTGATGTACTCAACGATTTGTTTGACTTAGTCTTCATTGGTAAGTGCTATATCCCTACCACCCTAGTCATAAAAGACAAAAGGCAGGCAATGGGAAAATGAAGAACTGCTCACCATAGAAGAAGACCAGATTCAAGACCATCTAAGGAACTTGAAGGTTCACAGATCCTTGGGACCTGATAAGATGCATCTGTGAGTTCTGAGGGAACTGGTGGATGAAGTTGCTAAGCCATTATCCGTCATAATTGAGAAGTCGCGGGAATCTGGTGAAGTTCCCACTGACTGGAAAAGGGGAAACATAACCCCCATTTTTTAAAAGGGAAAAAAGGAAAACCGGGGGAACTTCAAGCTGATCAGTCTCACCTCAGAGTCTGGAAAGATCAGGGGGCAGATCCTCCCGGAAACTATGCTAAGGCACATGGAAAATAAGGAGGTGATCAGTGACAGCCAACAGGGCTTCACGAAGGGCAAGTAGAGACTAACAAATTTGGTGGTCTTCTTTTCTTTACAAACTACCAGAGAATCTTCTTGCTTTACTTCAACGGACTTCAGGAGTGGGCAGAACACACCTTTCGTTATCTTAATTTAGGGACCAATAATACAGCACTCCTGTGGGACTGGATCCAAGTCTGAGACTGATGGGCTGTTGAATCTCTGAAAATCCACATACCGAAGCAAGTAAAAAATGAGTTACATCCTAACAAGTAGCACAGCTCATTATAGTTTAAGCTTATTATACAGTTTTATACAATTTTGTAATGATATTACTATATAAAAATCCTGGCCTAGTTTGCCATGCAGTCATCTGTTCTTCAAACAATACTTTTAAAATAAACAAACATGAATACTTCTTTTTTCCCAAGAAGGCCATTTTGTTTAAATGTGTTTAGTACTGATGATAATGACAGAGCCAAAAAAAAGCAATTTAAAAACCAAGGAAGGTATATGGCCAGCACTGTTATTAGCTGCTAATTTGCCTTTTTGTAATCTCTTTCTCTCAGATGTTTATTCTCTACCAGATCATCAGAGAAAAGATAAAGGGTATGTTACATGCTTTTCCTGAAACCAGCTTCAATTGCTTCCATTGGAAGTAAGCTTAGCATCACGGTATTTATAGTCTGAAGTGTACTTCCTGAAGTGTAAAAAGTACAGAATATCCTATGATATTGAAAATAAATATATATGCAAATAAAATAAAAGTAGCAATTCTCAGAGCTCTTCCATTATTATATATGCCATTTTCCCCAGTTAAGAATGTTTCTATCAATTATCTTTTATCTGATGATTCAAGGATTGGAGCATCTCCCTTATGAGGAGAGAATGAGAGAGCTGGGACTCTTTAGTCTGGAGAAGAGAAGGCTGAGGGGAGACCTTATCAATGCCTACAAGTATCTCAAGGGAGGGTTGAAGGAGGAGGGAGCCAGACTCTTCTCAGTGGTTCCCAGTGAGAGGACGAGGGGCAATGGGCACAAGTTGGAACATAAGAGGTTCCACTCAAATATGAGGAGAAACTTCTTCACGGTGAGGGTGACAGAGCCCTGGAACAGGCTGCCCAGGGAGGTTGTGGAGTCCCCTTCCTTGGAGATTTTCAAGACCCGCCTGGATGCAGTCCTGAGTAACATGCTCTAGCTCTAGGCAATCCTGCTTCAGCAGGGGAGTTGGACTAGATGATCTCTATGGTCCCTTCCAACTCTAAAATTCAGTGAAATTCAGTGAAATCTAAAGGGAGGTTTTATCTAAAAAAAAGAACTATTTTGAAATGAATTTTCACACCATAAACCCACTGTTAGAAAAGTACACATTAAAAATGACCAAACCCTAAAAAGCTTAAAAATCAAATCCTAGTACACTTAAAAGCTTAAAATTTAAATGAGAGAAGTAAATAGCCAGGTGGATACAACAAAAGATGTGCTTGAAACTTCTATTTTTGGAATACTGATATTAGAATTTCTAACAATAATGCTCATTGCAAGATTAGTTTTATGGGAAGAGATGTTAGTATGGAAATAATAGCTTGGTCTTTTGCATTGAAGAGAATCATTCTCCTTTGAGACCATGACCACAGTGGGATAATTAGTCTGACATTTAAATGTTCCTATCCTTTTAAATTGTTTATGCCCTTTAAACAAAACAGCTGATTATGAACTTCGGTATTTATCGTTAGTCTAAGGGGAGTCCTAGGTTGCCAATATGTAGATAATTCACCGAAACAGATCCAACTATTCTTAACTTTAATAAAACCTAATCAAATTTAAAAAGTACATCTTTGATAAAGCAAGTCTTTATTGCTTCAAGTCTATCTTCAACTAAATCTTCTTGTAATGGCTGGTAGAGTGAACAGTGAACACGTCAGTGAACACTGAATGAAAGGCAGCTTAATAAAGCAACTTTAAGTAAGTCTTGTCAATTTAAGTTATACGATATGCAGGTTTGGGGCACAAGTTATGGAATGCCAAGTGTAAAGTAAAGAACATAAAAAATTGAAAAATATGTTAAGGAAAATATTTGGGGAAAAAAGTTATTTTTGGTATTTTACTGGAAGGATCATGTTGTCTATTCTTTCACATAAAGACACACAAAAGACTGACTGCTTGTTTAAGCTCCCTTCTAGGCAAACGGCCACTTAGACTCTTTCGGAGGGCTTCTGTCTTCTCCTTACTGCAGCAAGCAGCATTCCCCCCATGCCCTGCTCCACCAAGGGCAGAGGGGTATGAGAAGCTACACTCTTACCCAGATTCCCTGCTCTACCTCCTCCTCCTGTGGGAAGACTGTGGACAACAGGCCATGGCCCTGCTCCTTGGAGAGACTGGGAAAAGAGACAGAGGAGAAATGCTGCAGCCTGGGAAGAAAACAGAATTGACTTGTGAGGACTAACAGCTCACAGCAAAACCCTTCCATCTGCCTCATCCCTTTTTGATTCCCACCATTCTCCATAGCTTATTAGCCATGTGGGCACCCCATAAACATGGCAAAACAGAAAGGAGGTGGCTTCATAAATGCAGTTTCTTCAGCCCTGCCCAGCTGCTCTATGAAGGCCACCGGTACCTGCAGGTATTTCTGAAAGCAGCCCATGGCCATCCTCTAGGACCCGTTGAGCATCTGGCAGGGAAGTAGGAGCTTTAAACTGACCTGCAGCAGCTGGGCATCCAACTCATTTGGAGTCAGCACAGCTGTTATTACATTGGAGCCAAATTCCCAGTTCTTGACAGGCGACATTCAATGTTATTTTTTTATGCTGTCAACTCAGGAGTCAGCCAGGTGCTGTTTAAACTATTCTAAATCCAGATTTTGCATACACAGCAATAAGGGTTTCCACTGGTGATATGCAAGTTGATGTGATTATCAGAGCTTTTTCATCTTTGACTACCATTATTTCCATACAGCCTGAGGCCAGATTACTGCTGTCTTAAGACATCCCACATACTCTTACAGTTAAAAACTTATCTTAAAACGAATGTAATGTGAAATTAAAAAAAAAAAAAAAGAAAAAAGTATCTCCTAATATTATTCAGAATCAGTTGTGCAATAGGGAGGATACACATATACTTTGATTCAATAATACAGAACAGTTGTCACCACTCAGATAACATGTCACTGACCTCTTCCCAGATCAGACTAAAACTATTATTAATGTCAAAAACCAACACAATCAGTGTTATGCCTTGGTACCGAAAAGTGATTTCAGTGCCAATTTTTGAGAAGTCTTCCTTCCCCCGTTCTCCTTTTCTTCTGCTGCCTCCTTCTCTGCAACTGTTTCACAATGTATCCTTTGGCATAAAAGTGGGACGCAGGTCTAGACAAGCAGACTGCATAATGGAAAACACTAACCCTAAAACAGGTATAAGAGTCACAGTTAAAAGCACCCCTATTGAGAAGCTGGCAAAAGAAAGGTCTAATGCATCATTTGCAGATCTTGGTGAGTGGGTCTTGCTACTACTCCCTACCCTGATCTGAGGAACGCATTTTGAAAGGTGACTTGAAAAGCTACGAAGGATGCAGAAAGAAAAGCCAGAAAACCTATCTGAAGTCTGAAGAAAACGTTCTATGGTCAGAGCTCAATCTATTTATTTATTTATCACAAACAAGATTTCGTAGTGGCTTAATTACAGTATATGGGACTTTCAAAGAGAAGAAACAACAAGATATTAAAGATCTTTTGATGTACTGCAGAACTAAGGACCGGACAAAAACAAAACCGAAGCCAAATTCCATCAGCCAGAAAGAGAAACTGGATAGATTCAGCCCAGATTAAGGCATTACATTTGAACAGCAGATTAAACACTAAGACAAACTAGAGAGGGTTTCTTAACCCCCAATATCTCCAAGTACAGACTGAATGCAATTCATTGTGTTAGCAAAACACAACGTATACTTTAATTAAACAACCGTGACTTGCCTCTATATTGGTCTAACTACGTACCATATAATGTTCTGGAAAGCACCCGAGTGCATGGGTCAGTGTTCACAAAGGGTGCCTTTAGCTCTGGCTTACTTGAGAATAAACAGCAGCTAATAATCTCCTTCCAAAAAGAGGAGAAATTGATTCAGAGTAAGAAACAATATTTAAATTTTCTGAATTGATTTCACTCACCTTTCTTGGCTAACGTGACCCTTTGTAAACATACCACTAAATAACAATACTACAGTTCGGTCTGGCCATAAAGAAGTCAGAAATAGTTCTTGCTCGTGGATCTTCAGCCAGGCACTGCTCTTGCAAGTCTGAAGACAATTCCTCAGCCTACTCAAATGAAGAGCTACATTGCTGAAAAGTGTCTTAATTCACTAAGATGTTTAGATAGTTATTAATAGGGAAATTTCAGAAAAATAATTTAATAAATCTCAGGTTTGTTGGTTTTTTTTAATTAATAGTAAGAAGCACACACAGCCTCTCCCTTATTAACACTCATTTGTCAATAGTCATGCATTTTTAAAAAATAGATACAAAGTTACTGAATCAAATCCAATAAAATAACTAAGAAATAAAATTTTGAAAAATCCTTTGTCTCTTCAAGGAATGGTTAGCATCATAGCACCCCTACAGCTACGTTGACGAAAACATTGAAGCCGCAGAAACGGCCCTTTGGCATGGAATGTTTCTTGAGCCTGTGCTACTTACTTTGGTAATACACAGATTTAAACACTGCTTTAGGAAGACCTCCTCAAACTGGTACAATACAGTTGAATTGCAGGTTGTCCTTAACACAGATATGATGAACATCTGGGAGTTGCTAGGGTTAATGAGTACGTGACACAGCAAGGTGGATTCACTCACACATCCCTTAATTAACACATTTATAAATATTCATAGGTCAACTAGATCTTAATTATTCCTAGAGATTTAGAGAAACCTAATCTTCTATTAAAACCTTAGCCTTTATCTTTTTATCTACTAGGAGTTTTTTGACCAAATGGTAAATCTGTCACTTGAAAAAAATCTCATTAGAATTTGGAAAACTAATTTCAGTGAGAAGTTAATAAAAACAAAGTGAATTATGAACAGCATGGTGCAACAAGCTGAACAAGGAAAACTAAAAATTGTCTTATTTTGGGTGTAATACCATTTTGTGTTGGTATTCTCTTTCTTGTTGCACATTTTCCTTTGGTAGAAACAGCTTTGCAGTACCATAGCTGAAATATTACCTACAAAGATCCTATACGCTGGGTTTCAGAAGATGAAACATCCATATCTGCTGAAATACGAGTCCCAGCAACAACTCTTCTTGTGAGGGCCTGCAACTCCTAGATATCAGTGCAGATTTTGCCCTACTGATGGAGGTAGGAAGGGTGGGAAGCTGCACTACATCAGCCAGAGGAGAATACACTGTGCAAAGAACAACTATAGACTAGTGTAGGTGATTTTTGGATATGAACGTGAGGGCACTTTTGTTCAAAGGTTAGAAAATTGGCAAGAAATAGGTAGAAGAACGGCACAAATCCATAGCTATTTCAAAACAAAAACCCCACAACTCCCATGTTTCTCACAGAATCAGTCAAAAAAAATGTTAATTGAATTGCAAGTAATTTGAACTGGAAGAGACATTGCTGAAAAGGAAAGGTATTTCAAAAATCTTACAAAGACTACAGGGGATGCCCCTGCAGACCGTTAGAAGTTAGCAGGAGTGTGGCTCTCAGGAGTCTTTTTTGGTGACAGAAAGCTCAAACACAATCCAAAACTGAATAGTTTCTTTGCCTAACCAACAGTTGCATACTGGAACATGAAGGCAAAATAATACAAGATTGGTGAAAAGAATCTTATATTTTGCCAAATAAAACATTTGGCAAAATACAATTTGATATGTGTGTTTATATAACTTACTCAGGAGAGAATTCACTGTAATGCTGTAATCAGGAACTGAGAACGAGAACTTGCTTATCTTCCACTTTTTCACTGTGAGGACACTGAGAAGAAATTAAGTTTCAACTTTTATCATATTGGTATAACACCTAAAGAAATAGACAGGAAAACCCTCATCAGCATATTTGCACCTAGTATACTACTTTTTGGGTGTTCTGCATTTCCAATTTTCTTTCCCTGAAAAGACAATATTACCTATGATCCTTTTCCTTTTATTCACACCCATTTTTCTATTACATGCTGCTCCAATTCTCACTCATTATTATTTTTTTTTTCTTTTCTCCCATTCTTTCCCTTTTACTGATCTCAAGACTATACAAGAATTATATTGTTGGTCTGTAAGCATTTTATCACGAAAAATGCATCCTACTAAAATAAAGTTATCTTCCTAAAAATACCCTGGTTTGGTGACTTTAGGAATTACACTTATAGTACAACGACAGATAAATACAAAGCAATGGAGAGCAATTATAGCTACAGGTATCCAATATACAGCAATTATTCCTTTACAAAGAAACATAATCTCACAGTGCCTACACTGAAGAACATTAAGTTATTACTGACTGTTATATGCAATTTTGTGTATACAAACGTAAGTTAGATTTTGGTACTGCAGACAAATGAAATTTGAACAGTTTTGAAGTTCACTAAAATATTGTAAACACAATTACAAATCCAGAAATGATATCTAGCTTCACACTGCTAAGCATATAATCTCCAAGCCAACAAATGGAAAATGACACTTTCCATATGGGTCGTGGCTAGTTCCCTTATTTCAAAGTGGTAGTGTTCCCATTATGTAGCATTTGGTGCTCTAGTTTTAAAACACAGCTGTTCTTTTTAGATATTTCTTTACTTTGTATTAGCTTAGTTAACATGAGGGCTGAGCAAATGAAATAAATTACGCCCGTTCTAGTTACTGATGAAGTCCTAACAGCAAAGTATCACCAGAATTGCAGTCTTGTTTCATAGGAAAGTAGTTGGTTCATTTAATTAAAGAGGTGAAAAGAAAATATTTGTTTAGTGGGTGCTCAGGGGACCAAAACTTAGGATGACTGAGGAGCTGAGTTTTTGACCATATGGATGTCATTACTATTACTTTGGGTAACAAAATGCTGAAGTGCATTATACTCTTCGTGATGTAACTGAAATGGCTAACAGTGCTTTGGAAAAGATTAACTTCCTTTTGAGAGAGGCAATATGAAAGAAAAATTAGTGAATATGAGACAAAAGACATGGTACTGTGATACAATATAAAAAAACCTCTATAGAGCAATAATAATTGATAAGAAGTGTACAAGGTTCACATGACAGCGAAGGCTTAAGGAAAAAAAGGAGAAAACATATGATCATGAACAAGGGAAGTTAAGCAAATATGATAAAACTTTAAAAATAACAGCAGGATTTCTTATGGTGAATTACTAATTAGATACAGAGTAGTACAATGGCAAGTCAGAAATCTTACTGCAATTTTGTTGAAGGTTGTTGAAATTCCTTCACCAAATAATATATCAAAATTACAAAAAAAAAATTAACTAGATAATATATTAACTATTGTAAATATAAGTTGAGCGAGTATAATTTAAATCTTTTCAGAAATACCTATGAATATTTCAGTTGAATTGTAAATGTTAATAATCAAATGCTGCTGCTGATAAAAACTACATCACTCGTTCTCAGGCTGAATTTGCTGTTATTCACCCTTTCTTTTGTAACAGCAGTGTTTATCGGAATAGCAACCTGTAAGTGCTGGGATTCTGGAAATGGTTTTGAGGAACTTCCCTCAAAACCAGGAGTTTCAGGATAAAAGTTCTTGGCTTTTATTTTATGACACACAGTGGAAAGTCTTGTTCCTTATATAAAATCTTTATTTCAAATGTTTAGTTGAAACACACATACTGACTTTGTACTAAAACAAGGCTGTTTCTAGACTCTATTGTTTTGTTTCAGTTATTCCTCCCACTAAATGGAAGTTCAGAACTAAAGATAAAGTCGCAAGTATCACAAGCATCTTCATCCATTTTTAAGGGAGTAAAAGTATTGGTTGAGTGATTTACCAAAAAAAAAAAAACCCAAACCAGTATAAGAGGAAAACCTAATGATTTTTAACCAACAAGCAAGTTTACTACAGTTCTTCAAATCAGAATTCAGTGTAATTGTCAGCATTTTCCCACGCATGGCTCAGAGGTGAAAGAGAAAAGTTTACTCAGGGAAGTGGGATAAACAAAAGATCCACATGAAAACTTCACCTAGTTATGCTTCTTCAAACAGAGCTTGGCCTGTGACTACATGTGGAAGACTAGCATCTTCTCCCCTGACTCAAAGCCAATTAGAATGGCTATGGTTAATAAATGTTTTGCTTTTAGCTTTTAATATAACGGACATCTCTATTGTGTATCTGAAAAATCAATAAGTACAGATCAACAGAAATGCAAAAATCAGCATTTTTTGCCAGTACTATGTAGGGTTTTTTAAAAACATCAAGTAACTTTGGAAAGCATCCTGACAAATGTACACTAATGCATGCACTGAACAGGCAGGTGGAATTCAGTGGATTGCCACCCACTTCCATCTTGTACTGTCTCCTAATGGGCAATATACCTTACATCGCTGGAAAAATGAAACATATGAACCTATCCTTGCCACTTCAGAACCCATCTTCCTACTTTGAAGAAAAAAAAAAAAAAAAGCTTTAGATTCCCAGCCATAATTTAGTTATTCTGAATGTAGTATCCAAATCCTGCCAATCAGATATTCCTGGTATTATTGGAGGAAAGTAGGCTAGCGAGGAGATCTAAAAGATTTTGGGAATAATCTAGAAGACACATTTCTGCAAGCAAGAAGTTACAGTATTTACTACAACCTACAAAAAATAAAAATAGATTTTAAAATCTACAGAAAACATTTGGTAGACATTATCAGTCATGGCTGATAGATGACTGAACAGACACCAACTAGCTAGGTAATACTTTCTTACATTTCAGATACATCAAAAGCACAGTGAAACCCAAGCACCCTTCTGTCCAGTCCAAAAAGGCAGCTGTGTGTGCTGTCTTGCTTTAGCATAGCATATTGCCTTCTGTCATTCAGCTACGCACACTTCTTTTTTCATGGGATTTATTTTAAAGTTTTTTTTTTTTTAAGTTTTATCATTTAAACAAGGCTATCCAAATCGGTATCCGCTTGATTTTTTCAGTCTTTCCATAATAGATTTTGATCCCCTCTAAAGATTACCGTACCTGCTACTTGACTGTTATGAAGATCAAACAGTTCCATTCTAAAGACTGTGAATGATGACCCAGGGCTACATTTCAGGTGCATTGAGATCTTTCTATTAGTTTTAACTCTATAGGAGGAAATCACCCAAGTACATCTCAAGTAAGGCAAGCAAAAATCCAGTTACTACTTCTGAATATTTAGTTGTTAAAAAGAAATTGAATTTCCTTATACATTATTTGCAATGTGGAATATGAGTATCATTGATACACATCCCAAACATGAAATATCTGCTCTAATGTCAGAAAAACAGTGCAGTATATCTTAACTGCTCTTTTAACAAAAATTTTTGTTAATGTTACAAATCAATCAGCATGGTTCGTATTTAATCACTGCTGTAAGTGTAATTGCTGATTCTTTTTTGAAGTGCTGGGGGGATACTTTTTTGGATAAAATTTAAGATGAGAAATGGGAATATCTGGTGTCTGCTCAGAGTTTCTGGATTTCCATTTACAGAAGCCAAGAGGAAAAGCCATGGGCAGAGTTTTGAAAAGCTGACTCTCAGTTTCACACTGCGATGGACAGCTACTGCGAGCTGTAGCCCCCAAAAGATGCAGTCACTAGAACAGTTTGTCTCAAGAACTGCGGTACGTTCCCTATTCATTTTTTCCCTTCATGATGGGAACATAACAATTCTGTGAATAAGGCCCTTAACATCTCTCTGCTAGGACAGGATATATGAGTAGCAATTATGATAATTAAATGTAATTACATTAAAAATAATTAGCACTTTAGCTATCAATTGCTGTGCACTGCACAGCAATTAAAAACAGACCAAATTTCAGTATAATTTTTATTACTCTGTTCTTCATTCAAAACAGTTAATGGTGGAGGGTATTTTCTTTCCATGTGTGCTGTGCTCTCATTTTAATGGGCACTATCATCATTTGAGTAGAATAAGTACTACCAGAGGTGACATAATTGTCAAAACATTACGATTTGGACTTTTTCCCAAAAGACTCAAGTAACTTATTTTAATGTATACTTATGAGACCGTGAACAAAAGATGCCTGCCATCTAACTTTATGGTTTAACAGATCTTTCCTCATTAAAGATGTTTAAACATAATTAAAATGGATGATAGGATCAAATAGAGTAAACAAAATTTTGAATAGACTTTATTACTGATTGACTACGGCATTAAAAATACTTCAGCATGCCACTATCTTGCAAGAGTTCACTTTGACTATTTGTACGTATAGAATAGAAAACACACTGCAGCATTTATAGAATCTAGCTGGCTGGTACCAACCCAAACCAAAACAACATTATCTTTCTGGATTGCTCTCACCTGACACAGAACACAAGGCCTTCATAATCTTCTGAGCAAATGAGCATGGCTTGAAGTGCTCAGAGTTGGGACTGAGAAAAGACCTCTTATGCACTGGGTAGTAGGAGTGCAATTTGAAGCTGCCTCAGTGACAGACAGTTTCGCCAGATGTGCTCACAGAAAGACACTTCTCCTTCTCTCATTTTTTAAGCAGATCCCTCTTTTCTTACATAAAACCTTAGGGTATTGAAAATTATTCCATTCTGAAATGACACTAAATTTAAGTTTTCCTTACCTATGAACTGAAACAAATCAACTGACCAGATCAAAATGCAGACAATAGACAAAGCAAATTCATTACTTGCCAGTTACCAAACTCAACTAATAATAGACTCAAAATTCAAATTTAGTCCTTTCTCAAATGATGTCATAGAAATGGCAGCAATCCATCTAGATCCACACAGTGACATTGGACTGATTTGACTTGGTGAATACAGGAATAATAACACAAGGAAAAGAATATATTCATAGAATCATAGAACAGTTTGGGTTGAAAGGGACCTTAAAGATCATCTAGGTCCAACCCCCCTGCCATGGGCAGGGACACCTCCCACTAGAGCAGGTTGCTCAAAGCCCCATCCAGCCTGGCCTTGAACACTTCCAGGGATGGGGCATCCACAACTTCTCTGGACAACCTGTTCCAGTGTCTCACCACCCTCACAGGAAAGAAATTCTTCCTAATATCTAATCTAAATCTCCCCCCTTTCAGTTTAAAACTGTTAACCCTCAGCCTATTGCTACATTATCATGTACAATTCATGTACATATTGATGTACCATTTCTGATTTAGATACTCACAACTAGATTGGAAAGAATAGATTTGAAGTAATCTGGAAAAAAAGTTTCAACTGTTATCCTTAAAATTACTATGTCAATAGAAATGCAGAAGTAAGAAAGGGAGTCATTCTGCTATCCTCCAGTATACATCACCTGTATAAACGGGCAATAGACAGAGGAGACTGAGTAAAATTGCAGAATTTGCCTAGCAGTGTAAACCCATATGAACATATACAGTTAAATAAAATTATACGCAAAGAAATTAAGGAATAGACAGCGCTGAACCTAGATGATCAGTATTTACTGTTAACAAGGTACTTTTAGATGACCCATTGCCCCAATACCACCTCTAAGCCAGCTTTAAGACAGCCCTTCTCCCATCCTGTGTCTGCATTGAGATGACAAGTACTGCAGAGCACGAAGTACTTGTATGCATTTGTGCAGCACCCAGTACCCCACGTCTTGGTTTGACAATAGGTGCCACAATTATAAACATGATTAATACCTACCCCTGGAAGATATTTCTGGCCAGTTCATGAGATATTTACTATCAGCATCATAAATTCTACAAGTCATTCGAAACATACTCATTCATCCTTAATAGAGTAAATATTTGCTGGTCTAGTGAGGCAACGAGGAATCCAATATTTATCTGTGTTAAGAAAATCCATTATTTAAATACTGTCTAAACACCTGCCTCATTCACAGACTTGTATGATAAAAATAACTGTTCCCACACTTGGCACTCGCATTATTCTACACTTCAGAAAGACTTTCTGAGGCCAAACCATTAGCTGCTCACACTCTGCATCTTCTTTAAAGACTACAGCAGCATTAAGCACATGGCTGTTTCAAACAGATTTACAGCACTTCATTTCTAATGGAGTGCTTATAGACCTGTGCTTTTAGGGGTTGCAGCACTTAAAGGCATTTTAAGGAATATTAAACTTTTATCTGTCTTTTCTTCTACATTTCTCATTCAACTTCTGCCCTCTAGAGCCACAGTCTTCACAGGCCTCTAAGGGAATTCTGGTTGATTGTCATAATAGGGGCACACACATAGGATAATGTCACTGCTCTCCTGCTCAGAAAAATCCCAGAGGTAATGGGGACCCTGGAGGATGACAGGGCGGGAAGAGAGAGACACAGGAGCAAGGGAGAGAGAATGTCACTGGAGTTTGTTCTAGTCTCAGGTTTGCAAAACGTAATCTTGCACTTGGTAACCCGAAATGAGCTGGGAAGATACTGCTTGGGCTAACTGGACAAGTACAATTATTTGATTTTGAGCTGATTTCAATAGATTCTGATTTTTCAGTATAATGACAAAAAAACTTAATTCAGGCCTAACCACTACTACTACTTTTGAAATTTTTTGTTTAAAACTTTTTCATTAGACCAGACTTTCAAAGGACAAACTGAAAAAAAAATAAAATCTACAAAACCTTTTTTACTAAGTTTAGTCCCATAACTCAAGTCCATCTGTCTAACATCCTCCAGGAGGATGCACAACTCATTCTAGTCTGCAACAGGTAAATGGAATTTAAATGATTTTATGCAGACATGCACACACACATATAGTATCTAAACACAGAAATGCTTAAAATAATCAACAGTCTATCAGGTATCGTTAGCTTGCCAAGACATACTTCACATGCCCAATGTCTAAAGTTATTTATGAATCATATACTTCCAGGTGGAGTCGTTAAACAAAACCTTTACATCTCTCTCCAAAATAAATCAAACCATTAATAAATCTAACGTTAATACCTTATGTATATATGTATCTTTCAAATCCAAGGTCATTAAAAAAAAAAGAGACCAAACATATCTCCAGAATGTTCTTATTAGGTAATGCTTTTTGTTGACAATGTTCATCACACATTTTTCATTTAACTTCTTCACTTGCCCGTGCAATAGCTGGAATGAAACATAAGGTGATTGAACTAAATTACAACAAATTCAGAATATATAAATCTCCACTTCTAAAAGTATGCAAAAAACCCCTGAAAGGTGGTAAGAAGAATGAAAAGAGATTAAAAAAAGATAAGGTGAAACTAAAGGAATGGGTTCTCTTTGATACAAAAAAAAGAGGGACAGAAGAGGGAAAAAACCCCCATCCTCTCTTGTGATAAAGAGGATGCTATCCAATAGATGATGATGTGCAGAAAGAGAATCAGCTTAAGCTGCAAAAAAGAGAATCAAGGTAAACAGGGAAAGTTCTTCGTATGATGATGAAAGGCAGCAATAGGAAGCTTGTAGTCTCCTTCAGTGAAATTTTTAAGCACCTTAGAAAAAACCTCTTTCAGGGTTAAGTACAGTACATCGTGCATCAATGCCAGCTGCTGAATTAAATATCTCTGGGGGTCCTTCCTAGCCTCACATTTCCATGAGCACTATGATCTCTGCAGGTAACACATTAGAATATGCTGTTAATCCCACTTCATGTTCCAGTTACAAGACTCCCTGTGGGGCAGGAAAAAAGTATATCCTGGATTTAAGTCACCACCAATACCTGTAATAATCTTTTAGAGAGCTGAAAGGTTAAAAAAAAAAAAGCCAGAGAAGTGATAATTCTGTGACCTACACTTACACCACAGTAACACAAACTTAAGTGATATCATCAGTGGTACTATGTGACGTTGTATTTGCAGAATAATATACATATTTTTGTGGAGCTGTCCTTCAAATGTGGAGAAATATAAATAAGTTTCAATCGGAGCCCTCCAGCCCAAGATGGCTATCAAGAATTTATCAGATTGTGCTGCTGAGCGAGCATGGGGTTTTCACACATAGTTGCATATATTTACCAAGCCCTCTTTATGTACAACCATTAATAGCTTCTGGTTCAGAAATCGATAGTTCTGTCGTACATTTGTTACAAGGAGTGATTATAATTGCCCATTTTTCAATCAGGAAGAAATAATCGATGCAAAAGGCCCATTTACTGCAGATAAAGGAGATTGAAAAGTTTATAGTAATAGCTGAGGCCAGAAAAAGCCTTTTTAAAGCAGCTCCACAAAGAGAAGGGAAGGCAAGTGAAGATTAATCTTGTATAGTTGGAGCATGTGTAGAGCTGGAGTGCTTGTGCAGTTCAATACAGCTGAACAGAAACTTACTTCCTTCTGAAATTATTTCTTTATTAAAAGGTACAAAATAAATAAGAGCATTTACAAAACTCTCAACCTACTGTAGGCAGTCTATGACATTATTCACTCCGCTTAACATGTGCTCACTAAAATAAAACTGAAATCATAGCACTTACATTGAAATGAAAGAAAACCACAAGCCTAGGACTCTGTTCCTCTCTTTATTAAAACCTACATAGCAGTAAGTCTGTTTAACAGTGTATTTATTAATAATCTAAGAAATAAACTAGAAAGAATTTTAATCAAGGCATGCTTTCCAAATACTGTCTTGTTAATAGAAGATACTATTCAGATAGCTATTTCATGCTAAAGAACTGCATATTATTGCCATTCTTGCAACCTGAAAGTGCAAAGGAGCATACTTAGATATGACATTTGAATTAAGGTGGCTATATATCTATGAGAAAAACCCAAAGATTTCTGATACTGATACCTACCAGCAGGTAGGTCAGTGCTAACACCAGTTTAGAAGCCTTTAGAAGCCTTTGCAAGCAAAAAATCTGTGATGAGGATAAACTATTCTTATTAAATTTCCAAATGACATCAAAAGGGGAAAGACTTCCTGAATATGTGAGGACAAGATTAAATTTCAAAGGATTTTTAAAGAATTTAAAACTGCAAGTTAAAAAAAAAGTCTTTCAATATGAGGAAGAGCAAAATCCATCATTCATGCAGAAATAATAATTACCTAAATACAGAACTAGTAAACTACAGGCAGGCAGACAAGCAGGAAGTCTGCAGAAAACAATCAGGTAATCTGGGATTCTTAGTGGGCCAACAGAAAGTATCACACTGACACAAAAGGAAAAAAAAAAAGCTGTCATGAATTCAGCTTTAGAAAGGCATCAGATTTTGTCCACTTTATTTCGGCCCCTCTAAGGTGCCACATTTCAGGAATATGAACCAGCTCATGAAATTTAACAAGAGAGCAACGAGCTTTCAGCATCTACAAAACACGTTTTTAAAGAAAGTTTAAATATCCAGGACTTATTTAACTGCATGAAATGAAGACTGAGGTCATGCTAACAAGTTTTCAGCAGTAGTTAGAAGGTCACTTTAAGGGCTGTGGGATGACCTGTACTTTGTATCTACAGAGAGTAGAGCAAGGAAAACATTTAGGTTGGAAGAAGGAGAACAGTAAGGAGAGTGAAGCATGAGGATTTATTTTCTGTATCCATGCTTGAATCATTTACATAAATAGCTATCAGGAATGATGCAGATATTATTAATCTAGTTGTGTCAGGTATATGGTCTGAATGAATTCCAGAGTTCATTTGCAGTCCTATACAGCTACGGCGGTTTTCTACATACTGCTAAGCACACACATCTGTGTCTTTAAGGACATATATAAACAGAAATAGTTTTGTTTTTAAATAGCCTTCACTTTGTGTGTCTAGGAGAGAGTAATCACCTTAACAAAGCTGTGTTAAGACCAAAAAACCCATACAGTAAGTTTTTTCAAAACCAACAAATTTGGAAAAGCTCAAAGTTTTTAATTCTCCCTATGTAGTTTATACAAAAGAGAATATAACCCTGAAATCCTTTACCACATAAAATGACCAAAACAAAGAGCAGCTTTGCCTAGCTCAGAATATACAGCTTGAGAAGTCCTTACTGAAAAAAGCGGTCATGAAGCTTATAAATATGTAAATCAAAGCAAACTGAACAGACATAACTATAAAAAAGATTTTTTGGAATATATATTACATGGGTTGGTTTTGGTTTGGTTTGGGTTTGCTGTTGTGTTTTTGGGGTTTTGTTTTGTTTTGTTTTTTTAAATAAACTAATAAAAAAATCACCATACTTTAATTCAAGAAACTTTCAGGGTGAGTTACAGGAACTATAGCAAAGAAAAATTAAGTGAATGAGGAATAGTCAGCTGAGGAAAAAAACAAGAGGAACAACAAATTAAATTACTTATAAAATAATATAAATTACTTATAAATATATAACAGGCATTCTGTAGAGATCAGTTATTTGCACTAGGGTTTTTAGGAGAGAAGCAGGAGTGGGCTGAGGCTGCATCACTGGAAATGTAGGTCAGTTATTGGGAAAGCATTATTCTAGAAAAACATTAAGCATAGGGAAAATTTGTTAAGGGAATCTAGAATTCACTGAGAGATTTTATATGCTGTCTTTAAAGCTTGAATCGATTAAACTTGAAGGAACAGATTTTATAAAATAGGAATTAACCTTTACTTTTCTTTCACTGTAAAGATTTATTATTATGTAATTGAACTGAACTGAATCTAAAAAAATGTTTTAAAATGTGTTGTGTTCATTTCATATGCTTTTGTTCTTTATTGTCAAAGATACTCCAGCCCAGCAAATTATCTTGAGTACAGCATCATCCTCTGACTCAGATATCTAACATTTTGCCCTCTTCAAATTGTGTCTTTGTGAGTGAATGAGAAGATAAGCATCTTTCTGCATATAAACATTGTGTGTATATAGCAACATGCACATATGGCCATACAGCAGATATCCAAATGACCTTTAGGGGTCTATTCACACTTCAAAGCTTCAAAGAAATGTATGTGAACTAATAGAAAAGCAAGTATATGTCAGACAAAATACGCATAACACATACCACATACATGCACCAGTGAGTTCATATTACCCTTCTGAGTTAGTGTTACTACTATTATATATTTGTATTATAAAATATTATATAAATAACATCTATGTTGATGTGTGAGACATTACACATTTTGGTATTATATTTATAACATATTATATTACTCTTGCTATTTTCTTTTTGGAAGCATCTACAATTCCTTTTTCCATTTTTAATTGTCTTCTTACAAAGCAAAACCTGAACCTCTGGATTCTTGCAAGCTGAGCTGCTGACAAGCAAATATCACGCTCCTCTAATGCAAGCCATATATCATAAGAACCACATAGTATTTTTCAGCACTCACTCACAAAGCAGCTTGCCTAAAGCAAGGTCATATTCAGTCATTATATTAGAGAATCCTTCTGCATGAACGTGTTAGCTATGTGGTGTGTCACTTTACGTTTATAGCAACATTACTCCAAGTTTGATGTAAATTTTTATGACCCAGAAGGTTATATCACTTAGGCACTCTGTCAAATATCTTCAGCCATATCAGTCAAGCTACTTTTTGACAGAAGAAAGCAAAGCACGCATGCAGTAGGCAGACCAAAAGGTCTTTGCTGTTGTTTCGGTGTTGTTTGCCCCCAAAGGACAGAACACTCCATCTGGTTTAGTTAAGGAGCTGCTGGAGCAGTGTGTATGGAGAACTCCCTGACCTTCTTTTGGAAGTCACTTCTCAAGGTTAAGCCACATTTGAAAAGCAGTTCTTCATTGTATCTACGGTCTAAAATAATGTTAAATGACAAGCAGCATCCTTTCTGCCACATCATTTCACAAGTCAGCTGTTGGAGAAACATGAATCATTTCTGTTGCACCGGGACAATGCCAGAAGCGCTGCCTTCCCAGTTCTCTCTGCCCAAGGAAGGGAGAAAATAAATACATACATACCTACGTGCTCAGGCAGTTTTCCCCTGTATACTAGTGCTAAAACTGGTAAACAGGCAGACGTCAAGTTAAATTGAGTACAGAACTGGAAACAAAGTTTATCCTATGGCTCATAAAAAGCAACTGATCAAAAAGAATATTAGTTATAAAAGAAAAAGAATACATGTTATGAAAGTGTTTTCATGTATCTTTTGCCTCCTTTTATGTTTCTATCTTTTTATCATTGGATACTAACTCCTCATCACACCTAAAATCATAGGTTTCTAAGTCACCAACGACCAGAGGATATTAAGGTCCAACTCAGGGAATCAAATTTCCATTAGCCCCATTCCTGCGCAAACTAACATAAATTTACAGTGGCATGCAGAGAAGTGAGCTATGAGTCTATAACACAGCAGTGAAAAATAAAGACTATCATTTAGTAGGAAGTATCTGCTGTGCCACATGGACACTCCAGACACCTGTAAGATGAGAAAGGTTTGGAAGCACTTCAAGCATAAAAACACAGAACAGGCATAGCGCCTTTCTTTCTGAGTGAACTTTTGATATATTTTCAGGACCATGTAACTAACTACCCTGAAAAGCTTGACAGTGGATGCTAAATAAAATTAATAGTATGTGGTAGAGCTTTGGACATGGCATGAAAAACCTCAAATGGTACTGATGATGTACTAAACATCACAGAACAGAGATAAAAGACTGTACTTCTGGGTAAAGGACTTTATTTTACACATACTGAATGCATGACCACTTGTCCTTACACCTAACTGATTTTAAATAAAAATAATAGCTAGAAAAGACAGAACCAAAGTAAAAAGCTATCAATGCAGTACTGATTAAACAATAAATTCCATAAAATAAGAGATTCTTCTGTGTAGCAGGTTGTATTCATTCTGTGCATGTGATCAGGCTTTTTAGACACTTTTGAGACCAAACAAAGCAAAACTGAGCAAGAGAAGATACAAATTCTTTCACACAGGTAACCTATTGGAAAGAAAACCTGCATGCACACAAACAAACCTTTACAACAATGTAAAAATGTATGCTTCATTACAGGATAAGCAGTGATCAAGAATGCTAAAGATGCTGGAAGCTCCACCTTACTAGATAATAAAAAGGTATTTGATTCCTGTGTATCAAAATTCTGGAAACACTAACAAATCCACAGATATTTAAATATAGTTATTTTTAAACAGCAAAAAAATCGCCCCAAAAAACTTACAGCTCTTTCACCCCTGACTGAGTGACCACAAATTTCAGGTGATTCAACTTAATTTGTCCTGTTAGAGGAACATTATCACAAAATCCCATTTAATAAACTGTGTTTATTTATATGACATAGATGTTTTTCTCTATATTATGAGCATGCCTTATATGAACTTTCTTATGAAGATGCAGTTATATATAAACCATTTTGCAAAATTCAGGTCATCTATCCTGTTTAGTGTTCCCCCCTCTTCTTCAAATACGCCTGTCCTTCTTGAGCTATTTTCTTTCCACTTCATGAACGGGAAAAGTAGCAACAGACTCAAAATATCTGTTGCCTGGCACTGCTCAGCAGATTCATTTCCGTGGATATTCATACTTAATCAGGATTCTGCCATTTGCAGTATCAG
This sequence comes from Calidris pugnax, assembly GCF_001431845.1. Taxonomy (NCBI): domain Eukaryota; kingdom Metazoa; phylum Chordata; class Aves; order Charadriiformes; family Scolopacidae; genus Calidris; species Calidris pugnax. The sequence goes on from NW_015090885.1 coordinate 7,592,731, forward strand.
TATTAACCACTGCCCTTTTCCTTTCTGAGCACAATTATGAATGATTAACAAGACTTATAGTTCATTACAGACTTGTAATACAAGCTATTTTTCCAGTGCTCTGTTTAGTACATTCAGCATTATGCAAGGCTGGTGTGGTACTTCACAGCAAAATGTTATTAGTACTCTAACTTTGCTGTTCTTTCAATGTCTTTTATTATTGGAACATATGGTGTTGATGAATAAATATCACGAAGTAAGAGCTAGGATGTAAAATGGAATCCAAAGGCCACAGTATCAGGGAAGACACAAAACAGCCTATAGCTAAGCCAAACTCGGGACTTCTTTTTAGAAACCAGAATATTTAACCGTACAGCCTGATGTATCTGGAAGGACTAACATACTCTGGACAGTGCACAGTTTGTAATACCACTCTTAGTTTCTGATGCCATACCAGCACTTAAGGAAAAAAACTAAAACCAACCCCCTGACAAATCCACATGAGCTCAGCCTCACCTTCCCAGTTCTCCATCAAGGACAACGTATTTATGAAAAATACCATGACTCAAAGCACTGTATGCTTTATACCTTTGTACATTTTTTGTGACAGAGTGCCTTACCATATTTGAAACTATTATCTGTTCTGCAAGCATTATACATGTAATACCTTGTTACTCTGTGAGGTAAGAAGGCAGCAAAGTATTACCTCTACAATACTTGAGGCTGAAAGCCCCTTCCGTTTTAAAATCAGTTTTACTCAGCTTAAACTGAGCTGCTGTGAGGTGTGGTGCATCTTCAGTGGCTTCAAAGCAGGACTGGTGATATAAATATGGGATGATTCAAGCATTTGAAAAGACATCGGAAATGTGTTTGGCTCCAATTATTCCTTGTAGATTCACTAATAAGCAGAGAGTAAGAAAAAATGTTCAACTCCACAGACACGTATTAACTCAATGCACTATGCCAGAATCCACCTTGTCTTTCTTGCCATTCGTATGCAGACTGGGACACGGAAAGGTCCTTACCAGAAGGTAACTGAAAAAATTAAATAGAAGAGTTTCACTAGGAAGCAGGTGTGGAAGATACGTGCCCCAAGAAGAGGAAAAATTGGCAAAATGTCCCACTCAAGATAGCTCAGGTCCCTGGTAGAAATGTCCAGTGAAGTACCTCTGGAAGAGGACTGTGTCCTTCACCCCATGTAACATCAATGCAGCCAGGAACACCTTCTAAAATGCTAATGACTTAATGGCATGAGATAAAGATACTTGCTTGGAAAACGTGGCACGGACCGGGGGGATGATGTACTGTATGTTGCATGGATGGAGAAATAGGAGAGGAGAAAAATAGTGCTCTTCTGTAAGGGTTTCCAGGCACTTAAAGTTTCCTTCAAAAACCTGTCAAGAATTCAGGACAAAAAACTATGCTTATCAAACACCACTTCACATTTCTTTTACAAGCTCAGTTAGTAGCTCTACTCTTCAGAAATGTCAAAGCTACTATTCCCTTGCTGTTATATTTAAAGAAAAAGGGTAGGGATTATGCAGGCACAGCATGATTCACACAGACACTGTCATATTCTACTTACAGCTACCACTGTGTAAATAATCACTAACACTTGGGAAGGAAAAACACATGCATGTACCCAACCAAACCCATTTCTTTTTCTATTGAAAGAGGTTTGAAATTTGGTAACTAAGGTTATTATTAACACCAAGATAAGGTTGTGCAAAACTTGTTCAGATCCTTACAGAACTGTTTAGTAAAACACTTCTGAAAACAAAGAAATGAAAATAAAATATTAGCTCATATAAAACTAATTCTTTCTGGATGACTGAATTGCCTTTTAAGGCTTCTGATTAACTCCTGAACAAGATTTAGCTACCATTTCCTTACAATCAAACAGCCTATTCTGCAAGAATCTGCTCAACATCTGCTAACATCTTCTGAACATCTTCTAAACAGCTGCTAAACTTTATGACTCCTCCACTCCTATGATCATTTTGGAGCTCAGTCACAGCTCTGGCAACCTGTTTCAACAGATTGCTCTGCCATAAAACGAAACTGCATAAACCAATAAAAGAACTTCAGCCCCCAGTTCTAGGGACTGGAATTAGGGTGGTTTGGGCGGACAACATAATTTTTCATAAAGTAGTACTCAGGAGTAAGTCTGCATGTGCTGAGCAGTTCTGGCAGTATACGATTGGATTGTCCTAAGTTTGGGGTAATTTGATAGTTCTGGCATTTTCCTTTTTTTTCCAACTTTTTCCATTCTAGCTTTCAGCTAAGTAGAAACTTTACAAGTAAATATTATAATGGAGATACGGCAATATAAAACTGTAAAATTTCAGCATTTCTATTGTTATGTTTCATCCCTTGACAGCTGCATAAGGAATTCTCTAAGTGATATAAATTTTTGACTGAAGTTTCAATAGCTTAAATGTGTTCCTCTGAAGATGGTCTAATTTTAGGCTCCTTTAGGGTCTCATTTAGGGCTCCAATTGACACCAGCATTTATTTATTCTTTTCTTCTCTCTGATTGCACAAACCCGCAGTGTCGTAGTAAGAAAAAGCTACAGAAAATTTTAATAATGTGGAAGCACTTAACTTGAAATTATGAGATGAAATGCCAAAGATAATTTAAATTTAAGCCAGTGAACCAAAATCCCAGGCAGATTGTACTGTAGGCTCAGATTAAGGCCTTGGGCTTTATAAGAAGTTTGAGCAAATCTGGAATATGGCTCTGACTCCTCTTACACTGTAAGAAATCTAACTCTGATCAGCTGCTCGGATGTTATCTTTTTGCTCAACTCTGTCACAACTTACTCCCTTACACAGATATCATGTATACAATTTTATTATTTTAATTTTCAACTGCCTCAACTATTTTCAGTAGTTTCAGAAGTTTCTTTTCACACACCACTACCCACCCAAACTAAACCATTTCAAAATGCTTTTACACTATAGTTTTGTTTCCACTCATTTGGGACTTGATTCTGCTCTCACTGCAATATCAGCAGAAACTCTTGCCATTAGTGATATTTTCCTTCTGTGTGTGCTTTTCCCTCATTTCCTTTCCAATAGCAGGATGTCATGTCTGCTTTTACTTTTGGTTTTCCGCCTAGTATTTAATGAAGTTCTTTAATTTTTTTGCACATGTATTTTTTTTTCCACAAAGTCCATATAAAAGCTAGCCAGTTGTTTTTTTTCTACAAGTCTAGAAAAATATCGATTCTACAGAATTGCGATGCTTCTCTTTTCCTGCTCTATTTCCCTCAACTGCTTTTTGTAGCAATTTTCCACTGATGTTGTTTCTAAAGGCAGTGTGTCATAGAAGACTTGGTATGAAAAAGGAAGACAATGATTTGCCTTCTCACACTTCTGTTTTTTCACAACCACCATTATTTCCTCTACGACCATTCTCTTCAACAAAACCATGAAGCAGTAGCAGGGGTTTTCTTGTTTAGGATTTCACTCGATGTATGTCAAACTTAAAAAAGCAATCACACAGATCACATACTACTACTCTTTAATAATGCAAACCTTTCCTCAGAATTAAATACTAAAAAAATTGTCCATGAAGCTATCAGATTTTTTTTTCTCCTAAAAACAAACCACTTGAATACACAAGACTACACCAAGATTTTCAACTTCACCTGTGTCTTAGGAAACGTTGAGTTGAGGTAAGTTATTGGAGAACAGTTGGCCATTATCAGAGTAAAATTTCCAAGCTACCTCAAATTATTCCTTTATTAAAAAGTCTTTTGATTAGGTTTAATTATATAGCAATTACAAAAGGTACTGAAAATACTGAAACATGCTTACTAACCACACTGCAGAACTAGTGGCAATCTTGTTTCTCTTTTTATTAGTCAAAAAAGGAATCTTAGGGAACTGATTGTGAACTCTGTAAAAGTTCTTCTGTTTAATTGAGCCAGAATTTCTCTTTAAAATGCTGAGGGGGGCGGGGCGGCGGCAGGGAGAGGGGGCGGCTGTTGTTCTTGTTGAGTGGAAGGCTTGTTCAGAATTGTCTGCACAAATACCTGTTATTGGTGTAGTTTGTGAGACATTATACACGTTTACTGCTGTACGATAAAATTTTCTTGTATGGCCTTTTATCATTCACAGCACTGGTAAAAACAACTATACTTACAAAACCATCCACACTAAAAATGCAATGAATATAAAATTTTTCAATATATTTTCTATCTTGTTTTGTATATTCTATTATCATAAAAAATGAATTATCTCCCCATTGAAGATCACATTCTATTCACAATAAATAAATGAATAAATGTGTTTCCTGCCTAAAAAAAAAAAAAGACAACAATAACTGTGGAAAAGTAAATGAGGATCGGCAAGGAGGACTGTAAGCACGCTCAAGTGACTTGCGTGTAGGGTGCTGGAAAACACATAGATCACGCTAATTGTTGTTTAGTATTATGTGCTCAACAAGTAGAACATCTGCACTTCAATAACGTAGACCTATGATGGACTCGGAGGCACCTTATCGAACATGCCCGAGATTCCTGCCCTGCTGTTGAAGAAGATCAAAGCACAGCAAAGAACCCTGCCCGTCTGTGTCTTTGAAATACAGGCAAGAACAGCAAGTCTGAGCTCTTGCTGTCTCACTCTCTTGCTAACAAGGCCTCTCTCGCGCTCCGCGATCCTTGCATCCCCTGCTTGCATCCCTCTGCCTGGGTGCTGCTCCGGAGATTCCCTGATTCATGAGATAATGACATTAAATTTGTTCTTTGCATGTCATCTGTGGTTTTGTGGTTTTTCCTGTGTCCTGCCTGCATCAACTCACACAATAACCTTGCATTTTGTCATCCCCTGCACTTGAGAGAGCATGGTGACAGTGGTAGTACTAATTTTAGAAAAGTTATACTCTCTGATTACAGTAATTTTGTGACAAATTCAAGATCAGTAATATTTACTAACTTAAGTCCTGACATTTTTTAGACATGGATAATTTTTCCAAACCCTGCAAGGATCTTGAAATGGGTTTTAGACTAAAGAGCCATGGGCTCTCTGCAAGGACCACTAAAATGGCAACTCCAATTCTTTCACAGTTGTCTTTACTAGCCATTTTTTATCATTTTGTCCAGTACAGGATAAAAGACACTAAGTAAACAAGCTCTGTCACTGCATTTGGGAAACTGTTATGTGGTGAGTTTTACTAGCGTATCAGTACACTTTCCATAACATTTCTGCAACACGATATAAAAAAAATAGTATTTTTTAAAAAAAATAATCACCTAGTTACTTCATGCAGGCAATCCAATCACACTTTGTGTGTATTTAGCTTCGCATTTTACAGCTTTTATCTATTTTTAAATGATGCCTCTTACTACTTTCCTGTGGCTGACAAACCAGTCTTCATATGACCTGTTCTTGCTCACCCTACAGGCTACCTTTGAAATCCTTTTGACAAAGAAGTCTGGTCTCTTTTAGCTGTTTTAGAAAAAAGCAGACCCACACTAGTTTTTCAAGTGCTCTGGAGCCCGCTGCAGTCTTAAAACCTAGGCTAGTAAGATCCAAAAAAGAATTCCACAAATCAGGTGAACCAGAATTTTTTGCTTCGGTTAACCCCAAAGGAGGTTAATTTACAAATGTTAAATATTTTTTCATAAACAAAAAATTACTATGAAATTTCAAAATGACGTACCTCCCTCCTGTTCAATCCAAAGTAATAAAATACATTATTCCAAAATAAACTGTTTAAAGTATTGAATTGATATTAAAATTTTCATTTTGAAGTTGGTTCCACACTAGCAGGATGCCAAGATTGCAATTTATAGTAAAGACAATCCAAATCACAAAGGATCAAATGGATATCACATTTTAGGTCTAAACTGCTTTAATAAGAAAAATCTCTCATCACCTTAGAACAATATTATTTAATTCTTAAGAGCACAGAAGGCAAAGGAAACAGGTGCTGGTTTATTTAATTTGATTTAAAATGTATTATTCTCTGAACTTTTTATTGAGTTACCTAAAATGTTGGAATGACAAGATTAAATGGTCTTAAAAAAAAAAAACAACAAGCCTCCAGAGGATTATTTTACCTGGAGGGAGCTCTCTATTACAGAAGTAGAAAACACAGAAATCAGAGTGTATCTTCCCATGCCTACTCAGTCTGGCTCATAAAATAAGTGGAGGCTTATCAAAGAAATTTCTAAGCAATTCCTTCATGTGGTTTAATTTTAGCATTTTTCCCCTTTTCTTATTCTTATAAAAACTGTTTATTGTACCTAAAACTATGATAATTAGAATCATTTTCTGCTGCTGTATGTATTCAAACATTATGAAATCTCTCACTTGAACATTATTATGTATTGTGCTTCTACTTCTTGATTAAGAGCATCAAACATACAGTTAAGCGAAGAGTAACTGGGGGTTACTTATGTGACTATGAGATTACCTTCACATACCTAAAGGAGAAAACAGCTTCAAAATCATTAATTTCTTATGAAAACCTTGGGGGAATGGGGTGGTGGTTACTATGTGTGATTCTGACTCAGAACTAACAGAGAATAAACAGATGATAAGGGGCACAAGATCAGAATCAGCGACCATCACTGTTTCCATACGGACATTTCAGTTGAGAGCAGAAACCCCGAGGTAATATCTGCCTTCGTACAGTACTTTAGCCAACAATACAATCATCTTATCTTCACTTCCTGCCATCATAATTCAAGTATATTCAAGCAGAAGTGAGGAGTCCCCCAGTGATTTAACAGTGGAATCAAATTCCTGGAAGATTACAAATCTTTCTAAAACCTAATGACCCAGTCAAAAAGTCTTTCTATAAACAAGATATTTGAGCTTGTGGATATTAATTGGTGTAGACTATCAAATTCAAATGCATTAGCTATTTCTAAAAGCATCATCTGTGCATCTACTGCAAATTCAGTAATTGTTGATGTCTCTATAAGGTCGTCTTCCGCATCAGCTGTAGCAGGGAATTTCTAGCAAAAATAGAATGAAAAAGCTTCTCAACCTAACTATATTTTATTGAATTGGTTATAAAAGTTGATATTTATTATTTGGAAATTGGAGAGAATAAAAAAAGAAAAGGAGGGTTTCAATCAAATTAAATCAGTAGGTTCAATTGTATAAATAATAGTATCCATTCTTCTTTCACTGTTACTTCTGTGAAAGTCACGGAAATAATCTACTGCAATAAGTTAGAGATATTAATTTTACAAGACTGTAAGAGAACAACCAAGACTGCTGTCTCAATCAGCTTCAGATCGTGGGAGAGTTTCAGTAGCTTCTTTGGGCAGTTGTACAAACCAAATGGCGGTTTTGTGAACTATAAATCCTGCTTATTTTAATCTTGGTGCAGAAAGACAGAGGGGGAAATTTAGCAAAAACACGTTTGCCTTCCTGTCCTTCCCTGTTGTAAATCAGCCCTGAATTTGTACAGGTGTACCTTATACTAAACAGTTTAAGTTGGACAAAGTTACAAAAAGACCTTCTTTATGATAGGGTCTGGCAGCCAGCATTATTTGCGTTTTATTTATTTGCATTTTCAATTGTCATATAGCTACAGGAAGAGAATTTAACAGAAATAGCTCCTATGAAATAATTCGATATAAAAGCATCTAACTGATAAAAAATACACACAACTCTCAATGGCAGAAGAGTCTAGTATACTTTTCCCAAGGTTGTAAAGTAATAAGAATTTAAAATTTGTTCCCCAGAAGGATTGTAATACCATTAGCCTTAGGCAATATAAAAATTAAACAAAAGATTATAAAAGCTATGCTTTCTCCTGCTGTAGTCTAACTCTGAAATAGAACATCGGAATTGAAGTGCTGAATAAGCAATGCAATCTTAAGGGCAATTTTTCAATATCTAAGGCAGGAGGTTTGTACCAAAATGTTCAGTAAAGCATTCTTCTAACAAGATTTTGGTAAAAAATGTACTTTCATTTTTATACCCTATCTCAAAGAATATGCTTGAGAATTACTTTAAGTTTTCAGAGGACTGCAGTGTTAAGCAGACATTTCAGATTATTCGAAAGGAAAACCTCACTTAATTTTGAGGCAGCGGGTTTCTTTGCTCTTAAGTATTATCTCTATTATTTCTTGTAATCTGGAAATTCAGAGCTGGGAAAGTATAGAAAATTCATAATTTGCTTTATTTCAGATATCCTTTCTTAGTTTCTTCATTATGAAGACACCCTAACAAAGTTACTGACATCTCTTCTATATTTTGTGAAACTAATGTTAATATGTGTTTTTAAAGAAGATGCTATAATTTTTGCTCCCATGTGCCCACTCATGGTAGTTTCTTTTCTGTTTTAAATGAGATGCGTTATTTTTCCTGAATTCATCTTTTACCTCATTCCTACAGGGAGTAAAATGTGGAACTAGACAATTCAAAAACAGAGTCTAAACCGAGAGTAGCCTTCTTCTTTAGTCTCCTTGGCTGTGTACCGCTAAATAAAAGCGGTCCCTGATGTCTAATGGCTCTTACTGGCTTTATCATGCTGCTTATAATACACAGGATTTATTTTTGGAGAGAGTTTGCTGAGGTCCAGAGCTGAGTCATGTAACAAGCTGATGGATAAGTACTATGAACAGTCAGGAGTTCAGTTCCTTGTAACTACTTTTTGTGCAATGCTGAGCCAACGGGAATTAAAGTTATTTTGATGTTCAACAAATTCTTCATAAATTCTGTGGGAGATTAAAATTGTATGCTCACCCTGATAAACCTCCAGCTATATAGAAGTGACAAAAGCATATGTGCTACTGCAAAATATTTTGTTTTCAATAGCTAAGACTTTGTTGAAAACAGTTTTGGGTGGAAAAGAGGAACACGGCAACCAGATTGTGTTTTGGATGTTGCACAGCTATGGGGAGACAGAGTTTGAAAGCTCCATTACATTCAGCTGACAAGGTGGCTGGGGATACAGCAGGCTCGTCAAACTTTACAGATGGCTTTGTAGTGAAGGAGGGAGAAGGCTGCCCATGCCTGGCTGCTGCTCTCGACAGCCAAACTGAACAGTCCCCTCCACCCTGGGGAGAGAGCAGGCTGGAGGGTTCTGCTGTATCAGACAAGGAAGTTTTGTGGAGCCTTTCCAGCCCCCACCCTTCCTCTCCTACTGTTTGCTTACACATCTCTACCCTGTGGACACAATGGTGTAGGGTGGTGAGTGCTCCAGCTAGACCCTGCAGGAGGGTCACAGGTTCAAAGAAAGTGCTGCTCATCCCAGTTCTGCCCATGCTGGCCCCATTCCTTAGTTGAAGATGGATGGATCTCACAAGGAGATGAATAATGAAGACAGTGTGTCTGAAAGAAGCCCACACTGGCTAAAGAAAAATTGCTGGCATTCAATTACTTAAATATATGAAATATTCATATGAAGTATTTCCTATGGCATCCTCGCACAATTTTGGGCTTTACCTATAAGAACACTGTCATACAGCTCTTTTCCCTAATACAGTGGGAAATCAAGTGAGAGAAAGATCAGCTGACACCATTTTGCAATTTGGGCAGGAAGCATTGTGGAACAGTAAAATGAAATCAGAATTTTATCTTTTTAAAGATAAACATTTCCTATATGAAAACCTTTTCTATTTAGCAAGCAAAAGCAGCATTTTAACTACATCATATATTTTCATGGGTTAATTGCAACCATTTAATGAAATACGGATTTGAAACATGCAGCAGTAGGTTGTGTTCAGGAAGTATCTGAAAGTGAGGAAAGTTGAGAAATACTCATTTTGACAGGTTCTCACAGTCCTGGAAGACTCATGCTAATCTATCCTATGAAGAAGTACAACAATATTATCCTAGTGCTGGTAACAAGACTTCCCTTGTAAGGAGTGTGTATTACAATGAAATCAAGTCATTTAGTGGACAAAGCTTACAAACCAGTGAAGTAACCAGTGAGCTACATTGTCAAAACCACTCTTCCCTTGTTTAAACGACAGCAATGTTAACAGCCAGAAGAAAACCAAATCAATAAAAATAGTAATAAAAAAATACTGGATGTATCATAAAATTTGAGATTAATAAAACCTCTGGAAATACATCTGATAAAACTCCACTGATATAAAATTTTTCATTCCAGTATAATAAAAATACTTCAAGCCTAGGACAGAGATAATGACTATTGCATAAAGTATAAATCTTTTAAACTGCTCTGATTGAATTAAGTATTTCTTTCCAAGAAGACAAGAGCAACATATGTGTGACTATACACACAAAATTGCATGTTCATATATATATAAATGTGTGTAAATACAGACACATATAGAGACAGAGATATACATATTTAAATACATACTGATACTCTTACTTATAAAGATGTTTTTCACCCATACTTAGAATGTCCATATTAAAAATCAGTAAAGAAATTCTCAGAAGTAAGCAAGGACTAATGAAAATTTTAGCATATCATTATATTTTAGACTATGAGTGAGTGCCTTAGCAAGTCCCTAAAGTTCATGAGTCAGGGTGATTCTGTATTCCTAAAAATGCAATGCCCTGGATGTTATGGATTCTTTCCTCTAGGATTCATGTGAAAAAGGAAACGGTAAGTACAAAGTAAAAATTTTCTGGAGTTATTGGAGTAGCTCCTCCTCCTTGAGGATCAGTACAAGACACTGTAAATACGAACTTGTTTTAATCTCCTTTACATTTTAGGTATTTCCATAACTCTAAATATTCCCTAAGCATTTTTATGGGTTTAATAATAATATTTTTGTATTTTTCCATGAAATTACTGATCTATACTTTTAACCTTCATTTTAATGTAGTTTTTAGTGTACATTTGCTAATCACTTTCTAAGAATAATTAATTTACACAGAAATACAACAAAAACCTACAAAAATATTAGTAAAAAGCCATAGGAAAGAATTTAGAGTCATCAGCAGTACCCACAAAGAATAATCGCAGTGCAATAACTCTGCAATCTGGGTTCACAGCTGCTCACTGTAATCGAAAGGATGCAAGAAAACTTAAGTACATTGATAAATACAGCACTTCATTTATAATATCTAATAGTTCTGTATCATTTAGCTATTTTAGAACAGAGGTGGAAACTAGGCCAATAGTGCTTAATCTTAATCTTGAACCTCAGATGCCAAATACATATACAGCTAAATCTTGCATTTCATGTTTCTTTGTATTATACTGGCAGCTTAGGAATCAAACACATGGCAGCTGTTAAAATTTTAACACATTAAATTGTTTAACAAGTGAAAAACTTAGTACAAACTCTGTGAATAACTCAACAGTTAAAGAGTTAGGAGGCAAATGAAAAAGTTGAGGCCAATACAGCAAAATGATTTATATATATTTTCTCATCTCTATATAAAGTATAGATAAAACAGAATCAAAAGAGCCTGGCACATCTTAAATCTGAGTGCAAGTCTCTGGTTAGCAGAAGTTTTATTTGTTGTTTCCCCTATTTTAACTCTAATCATCTCTCATTTAGCCTAACAGAACACAGATAACAATACTGGAAAGTGTAACAATAGTGCAAAGCAAAACATTTGCAAGATGTTCAACAGCAGTTAATTCAATTACGCTTTCACGTTCATCATGGTAAACAATTACATCATTCTTCTAGTATTAGGTGAAAAAGTATGATATTGTCACTGCAGGATCTGACAAATACAATTAGGATTAAATTATTCTCACCCCAGTGACAGCTCAGAGAAAACTGCATGTATTTGGATCACTACAAAGAGGCTAAAATCAATTTGAATTGATCAGTGATAATATAATTTTCAAAATTAACAAAGAAAAAAATGCTGCATATACAAGGCTCTAACACCAAGAATATTCTGTCCTGCTGTACTGATCCTAAGAATCAAAATCACTATCTCATTAGTTTACTCTTTGATTTCACTATTTTGCTTTTTATATGTCAAATTATGTACTGGTTGGGATGTTCCACCCAATGCCTCAATTAAAGCATATCTGGTTGAGTATTTTTCAAAAGTGTTACTGAAATTAAGGTTCAAATTAGTTATAGATTTTGTGTTCAGTTTGAAATATTAGTACCATTCCAGTTGGTACTTTGCAGTGAGCTCCATTCATCAGACATTTGGTTGTTTTTGAAGAAAACCCCAAAAGAACCCCTAACTTCTCATTCTATACTGGGATCAATTCCGAGTCAGATTATCACATGTGAAACATGTGATACTGTGCCTCCAAATGTGCACTCCTTTCCCAAGAGTCCTGTGAGAACATGAGTCACAAGTTTCATCATCAGAAGGCTGGTATCACCCCAGAGTCCCCTTCCTTTCCTCTTTTCACTGTTCCTGGTGATCTCCTAATCCCTTTCATCAGGTGATTTCTCCTGTAAAATACTTCAAAAGGGTAACACAAATATTCTTAGGCTCAGGGTTGGCTATATCTTGTATATAACTTCCCTTCTTCATTTCCAACTAGATGTATAAAGATAACCTTTGGTAAAGGTCATCTCAGTGTTCCTGCAGCATTTTAAGTACAAGACAGGTGGGATGGAGTTCTCCAGAATATGTCACTTAAATCTTCCAGGTGTTAAAGGGACTTGATGATATGCAGCATTTTGACAGGAAACATCTCCAGTCAAGATCAGAACATACAATTTCTGAGGGGACACTGACAGTTTTTTAAATAATTTCGTTCACAAAACTAACTTAAGGATTTTACTGCTTTTTCTGTTTTGTTTTGGATCTCAAGTGCTTGTTTACAAGAGGACAATATGAAAAACCTTAACAAGGTAAGGCAAATAAGTTTATAGGTTTATGTAAATGCCAAACATCTTTCTGCATTGTGCAGGTTCATGGTTCAGAAAACTTAGCAATCCAACCATTTGAGGTAGTTCAATGATACATCCAAGATGAATGCTAGTCTTATTTTACATGCATAGAAGCGAGGATTCTTCATCACCAGAGCTCATTAGCTGCTAACCACATACTTAGATTAATAATGTAAGAACCAAAATAGTAGCAAGGCGCCTAAGCTGGAGGTCTTGTGATTTCACTCATGAGGTCAGGCAAGAGGGAGCAGCCTCACCTCCTTCATTGCTCAGAAGGTAAAAGAAATCTCTAAATTATGGAAGAACTGGAGAACAGACAAGTTATTTGAAAGAAATACGGTCTCTTCCTTGAGACACGTGAGCATCCTCTGATGGGGTGTGGCCAAAGATGAATTTGGATCCACTCATGACCCGCAGCTAGCACAACCTGCCTACAGAGCACAAAGCCACTGCAGTTACTTTACCATCTCTCTGATCAGGGTGCTGCCACTAGTTTCTGATTATTCACCGAGCAAATCAAAAGCTCTGTGACCACTCTGCAAACACCCAGCAGAAACATTCCCATCACCCGTGCTGCCAGGGAACAGGAGCCCAGTGCCAGCTGAGACAGCCCCGTGTGGGGCTTGGCCAGCTGCTGTTGGGCTGACCAGCCCTACTCACCTTGAAAGTGAGATGGGGGAGATACCCTGATTAACTTTGGAGCTCAGACCAGGCTAAACAGAGGGGATGAGTGCACAGAATGGAGCCATAAGGAGAAAAAAAAAAAAAGAAAAAAAAAAAAAAAAAAAAAGAAAAAAAAAAAAAAAAAAAAAGAAAAAAAAAAAAAAAAAAAAAGAAAAAAAAAAAAAAAAAAAAAGAAAAAAAAAAAAAAAAAAAAAGAAAAAAAAAAAAAAAAAAAAAGAAAAAAAAAAAAAAAAAAAAAGAAAAAAAAAAAAAAAAAAAAAGAAAAAAAAAAAAAAAAAAAAAGAAAAAAAAAAAAAAAAAAAAAGAAAAAAAAAAAAAAAAAAAAAGAAAAAAAAAAAAAAAAAAAAAGAAAAAAAAAAAAAAAAAAAAAGAAAAAAAAAAAAAAAAAAAAAGAAAAAAAAAAAAAAAAAAAAAGAAAAAAAAAAAGAACAAAACCAAAAATGCCCTGCATACTGCCTCAGGAGCTTGCATATTTATAGCCATGTTACAGAAGGCAAGTGGCCGAAGATGTGTTTGATGCTGCACAAACCAAAACAAAATTCTGGCAGACCCAGTTAGGCTTTGTCAGGCTGTACTGAAGAACACATGAAGTGGAGCAGCAGCTGTGCCTTCCCTTGAGGATACTGAAAAATACTTCTTTTGGATGATGCACTAGATTAACTTCAATAGCCACTGGAAAAAATGGAGGAGGTGCCAGAATCTTGGTGGCATTTATGCCCAAGTTCTTTACATTAGTATTACTAATAGAACTAGTTTAGGTAAACTCAGGAGAACCAAAGTTTGAAATTTAGTAAGTATTATCATAAAACCAATGGAAGATGTCTCTCCTTCACACCTGTGCTGACACCAAGTAATTTTGGTGAAGATAACACAGAAAAACCAAAGGTTTCTGAATTATTCCATTTCTATGAATACCATCAGGAATGTCTTGATGTAATGATTTAAAAATAGAAGTTGCTGAGACCTTGGATGATGAATAACAGTACAAAATACCAAGACACATACCCTACATAGCTCTAAGCTATAGAAAGAATAGCTATCGGTCATCACAATCTTCACACACTGATCTAAAGTCTGCAGTGTTTTCTGTGCATTTTTGAGAAGACTTATGATTTTTTTTTTTTTTTTTTATAAAATAAGTGTTGGTGACTAGGATAGTCTACATTCAATAGCACCACTTACAGCTAGACTCAGGGTAAGAAATGCTGTACAAACTCTCTTATGTGGTTCATCAATGTTCCCTCAAGGGATTAAGTTTCTGTCATTACAGATTGTCCTGAGAAAAATGAAGTGCAGCATATAGAAATCCTCTGTTAAAAAGGACTCCGTGTGTGCCTTTTTAGGTCCCAGTATCATCATTAGTGACATGAGAGGAAAAGCTTCATTTCATTTCAGCAGGTCATAGACTACACACCCAAGAAACATCACAGCAGGGTTATCCAGCCTTAGAATATACCAAATGAATTTCACTGCAGCACAGATCACTGCTGTACAGAGGCAAGATGAAAAATTAATGCCTTAGGTCAGAAAAGGAAACTCTACCACAGAATAGAGCATTCCAGGAACAATTCTCATACTGAGATTTAAATTCAGCCAGTAAACAGACATTTTTGGAAGATGCAGATAAAAGCAGATTACAGATCAAATTCAGATTCCTGAATGTGTGCAGCTTATGCCTGGAAAAATGTATCATCGCAAATAAAAGGTCTAGTGTTATACAATAAAATTGAAATGGGAAATAGTATTCTCTTGCCATTAGATCTTTATTTTTAAGTAACATTCATGAGCATTGTGCTCTCAATCCAAATCAGAATTGTGCAGAAGAACAGCTCTACCTCACACTGCAGAATAGTTAAAATTTTTTTTTGAAAGAAATTAATCCTCCTAGGTAAACATATGTAGAATTTTCATCAAAATAATAAGAAGATATACATTAAATGCATAATTTTAAAAGACAATAGTTTCTAGTAGAACAATTGAGAAGATTTTCCTTTTAGCCTTAAATCAAAGCTTATGAAGGCAATTGGAAGCTTTACAGGGACAAAAAGTGACAAATTAAATTGGAATAAATTAAAACAACTGGCACTATAAAAGTGTTTAAAATACCTCTAAAATTTACTAAAATGAACCGCCTGAGCTTAAGACAAAATGACTATGTTGGAGTTATTTGGAAAGCACTGGGGACTACCAGCATATGTTCTGAGCACATTAAACAATAAGAAAGCTATGGCAGAAATTTCACAAATATTTGAAAATATAATTATGCAAAAAAACCCAAACCCCAAGACCCAAGCCTCAGACTCAAAATCACGTCAGTTCTTACTTGATCAATCTAAATTACACAGTATCCCATGTGAAACAGAACCCAATTTCTTTATCTAATTGCTATGATAATTATTCTCTAATATCGGAAGAACAAGAACAGTCCATCTGTGAAGAAATTCATTGCTGCATCACATAGAAGTAGTTTTGGAAAAAAAAGAATAAGGTCAGTGTGTGGGAGAGTGCACGTGTGTATATCTACCTGTGCAAGGGGAATGTATTTAATATACTTTCAGAGCATTAAAGTACCCATAAATATGCCTCAAAATAGGAGAAAATATTAAACAATGATGTATTATCAAGGGTTTCTATATTATGTAGTAAAATAAATAGTGAGATGAAGGAGCGTTGGGCAGCAAAGAAAAGCATAAAAATTCATCCTTTGGAGCAATATTCAGACAAATTTAAATATACTACTTTAATTAAACAGAATTTTTCTAAGGCTCTAAGTTAATCTTTTCAGAAACTCCTGCTCTTACATAAAATATTCAATATATTCAAAATTTTGTTTGCTACTTAATCCTATTAATTAATAATCAATTAATCCTCCTATAAAGAGTAAACAATCACCATTTTTAGGATGATCTGACTTATAAGTAGGCCTAAAGCCACGAAGTATTTCTTTTCAAATGGACTTTAATCAACTTAGTTCAATCATAGCTTTATCAATATTCTTCTACCCACTTCTGCGGTAGATTAAGTGACCAAGGTATTATCTGATTCTTGCTTTCACCTTGACTGAGATAGTTGTTGGCTGCTTTCCTATTACATCCCCAAGACATATGCATATTCAAGTTCATGTATTAAGACTGTAACTCTTCCTCTCTTGCCTTGACAGCACATTTCATTCTGCTCATGCCTGTTCCGAATACTATTGTAAAGATCACCTCTGCATGCGTTTGTATGCCATCTTTTTCCTCCTTCATCCCTCCTTTCTTCCCCCTTTATAAATCAGATATAAGCACCTTGTCTTTATGAAAGCTGCTTGTGGTCTACCCAAGCTCACTTATCTCGGCCTACTGCCAACTCTGCTCTCTCTAGCTGGTTTCAGGTACCAACTCTCATTACCAAGTTGACCCCTGTCAACTTTCCAGTTAGGCACTTTTGTGCTTCCCTGATTCATAAGGATCTGAAGAATAATTTCATTATTCCTACTGAGAAGCTCCCTCACTTTCCATCAAGCCTACACAAAACACATTTTAAAAGCTAGTTCTGAACTAAAACTGTAGACACTGGACTGCCCAAAAATGTCTTGTTGAATCCTTGCATTCACATGTGTCCATACCCAAACAGACTATAACTGTATTTTCAGGAAAGTTCTTGTAGCAAACTTTGCACAACGTTTTGTTCTATCATTAGAGCACTTTCTTAAGATAATGACAAGTGACAAAATATGATAAAGAATATTACTTATAACTTTATAATCCGTTTTCTTAGTATTGATAAATCTTTAAAGAATTTCACCATTTTTTTTTCCTGACAAATGCAAACCACCTGGCTTCTCTCTTTTTTTGTGATTACGCCACCATGCTAACACAAGCCATAATTCCTCCAACAGTGACCAGTTTGTAATATTTGTCTCTCCTCAAACAAACCTCCTGTTAAATTTGAGATTCTCAATCCTCTTTCCCTTCAGCTGCTGGATAAATCAATACTGTAATAGATGTAACTCTCAGCAGAAAGCCTTCTCACTTTTGACACTGCAATTGGCCAAGAAATGCAGGCATCTTAGGTTCCTTCTTCTCAAGCCCAATTCCACAACACTGTTGACCTTGTAAAGCCCTGGATTCCTGCAGCTCTTTTATGATCTTCCTGCATTACCCTCCAAGCTAACAATTTACTTTAAGATAAATTCAGCCACAATGGATATGATCAGTTTGAACTGTTACATTGTTTGAATAATTCAGACAGATCCTTTGTACTTACTGCTACAATACTGTTTCAATGTCTTTAGAGGGGGTAAGGCTGCTAAAGACTTGTTCATGGAAAACATATGCAATTCCCTGAATTAGGATTCCAGTCTTGCCAGAGATTCCGTGGGGTACCCTGCTGACATACAAAGGCATATACAGAAATACTTTTACAAAATCTTACCTTGGAACTTAAAACTACCAACTCTGCATTTTAATCTAATCCACATGAAATTGAAAAGAAAAAAATATTTTGATATTTCCACTACCAACAAGGCATTTGATAAAATTCACTTGAAATTTAGCAAATATATAAATGAAGACCCATTCTTCTGGCTCAGAGCAGTTTTTTAAATCTGCCAGTCATGTTGGATACCACTTATATGCCATTGTATTTTATTGGAATCTCTTAGACTTTTCACATTCCTGCAGTTATTTTCTAACAGAGACTAAAAGAAATTATTAGGGACCTAGCATTTAAGACCAGTTCAGCAATAGTAGGAATAAATGAAGAATATCGATACCCAGACAGTGTCTCCATGTTTGCATAATGTTTCTTGGCTTTGCTGCCACCTGCAGCAAAAGACAGGATAAAAGCCCAGCTTCGATATTTGTCCTACTTTGCATCGTTGCTTTCCCTCTTCATTACCTGACTGTACTGATTTTCAAAGTTTACGAAAAAATTACACCAAAGCGCGATTCCTAAACTAATCCAAAATTTTCTAAATGTTAAAATGTTTTGTGAGGAAAATGTATCAGAAGACTGATATGCACATTTAGATCAAAATATGACTTGAAATCATGTGGAACTGAAACATGCATAGCTACATATTTACTTAGACTTTTCAAAGCATCTTTCCCTTTAAGATTTCTAAATTTTACTAATAAATAACAAAACTCCTTTCCATTCTACTACAGCACTTAAGTTTCATTTTAAGGTAGCCTGTTAAGGTTTGTTTTGTTTTGTGTTCTTTGCCATAGTGTGTAGTGGTTTTTGTTCTGTAAGCTTTGGGGTTTGTTTTTTTTTCCCCAATAAAAAAAATATAAACTTGCCATGATTATTTTTGATTATATAGTTGAGAATTCAAAATAAATGCTTAGTTGAATTACTTACTCAAATGTTGCTAAGTAGAATAGAATAGTTTCCTTGAATGGGACCTACGATGATCATGTAGTCCAACTGCCAAATATACACTTTTGAAAAATACCAGTTATACATGTATGTCTTCTTAAGGGTGAAGTCACAGGTAAAAATCTTTGCAATGCTACAGGTTTTTATATCATAAGTCCCATTGGATCAGAAATTACTAACACTACAAAGGAAAAGCAGATGGTCCAGAATTAGGGTGGCTTCACTCATTCTTCTTAGCATCTATTGGAAAGTAAAATTTGATGTATTTCTTGTTTCTCAAAAATCATCACAAAATGATACGGGGTTGGAAGGGACCTCTAGAGATCATCTAGTCCAACCCATCTGCCAGAGCAGGTCTATCTAGGGCAGGCTGCACAGGAACTTGTCCAGGCAAGTTTTTAATGTTTCCGAAGAAGGAGACTCCACCACCTCTCTGGGCAGCCTGTTCCAGTGCTCTACCACTCTCACAGTAAAGAAGTTCCCCCTCACGTTTAGGTGGAACTTCTTATACTCAAGTTTGTGTCTATTTCCTCTTGTCCTGTCACTGGGCACCACTGAAAAAAGACCAGTCCTGTCCTCCTGGTACCATCCCTTTAAGTATTTGTAAGCATTGATTAGATCTCCTCTCAGCCTTCTCTTCTCAAGACTAAAAAGACTCCCTCAGCCCCTCCTCAGAAGAGAGATGCTCCAGGCCCTTAATCATCTTTGTGGCCCTCTGCTGTACCCTCCACAGCAGTTCCCTGTCCTTCTGGAACTGGGGAGCCCAGAACTGGACATAGTATGACAGATGGGGTCTCACCAGGGCAGAGTAGAGGGGCAGGATGACCTCCCTCGACCTGCTGGCCACGTTCTTGATGCACCCCAGGATGCCATTTGCCTTCTTGGCCACAAGGGCACATTGCTGGCTCATGGTCATCCTATCGTCCACCAGGACTCCCAGGTCTTTCTCCTGAGAGCTGCTCTCTAGCAGGTCAGCCCCCAACCTGTACTGGTGCTTTGGGTTATTACTCCCCAGGTGCAGCACCCTACACTTGCCATTGTAATCTGAAGCTTCTACAGTGAAAAGCCACCAGCTCAAGTAAAACAAAAGCAAAATATAAGCAAGTTATCGCTGAAAGGGGCAACCATCTTGAAGAACTAGCCAAGATTTCTGTCTCTGCCTTTTGTCAAAAGTCTACCAGACCCATTTGTCATGCTAAAAATCCAAAGCCTTGGATTTTTTTTTTATTTTTTTTTTTTACTTTTACTCAACTTGAATAATCTTTCAGATTTCCAAGTGGCCTTCTTTGATCTCCTGCTTCTTAGGAAACTTTCCTGCCAGATGAAGAGTTGGTCATAAATCATCCAATATGCAGTCACCCTTTAATGTAGGTCACTGCAATTCACTGTATCTAAATATTAACACATTATTATAATGTATAAGCTGTGGTTGGTAGGGAGTGTATCTACCTACCTTCTTTTCATGCTTGAGGTCATGCTAATAACATAACTCTTATTCTTCATATTCTCTATCAAGTTCTAGTATGAACTGGATGCCACTTTACATCAGTGTCCTAATCTATAAAGTGATCTACATGAAACAATCTTCATTATTGGGTTACCGTGTTCCCTTCAAGCAATGCGGAGGACAAAGATCAAGTTATGGTATACAAGACTGAAAAGCCAAGTCATGGAACAAGTATCTTTACTTAAGAAATAAAGGAATCTACTGTTTTAATGACAGTCCTGTCACAAACTGCTCTATTTCAAACTCCTACCATGAATAGGTCCATTAGAAGACAGCTCTACAACCCCAAGCCTGAACAAGAAAAGAAATGTCAGGAATTGCATACATTCCCCTGATTATTTCAGTGCTGCTGTTGATGGGGTGTAAGAAGAGTCAAGCAAAATGATTAAAGCAAGCAGCAACATGTCCTAAGATAGGCAGGTGCACTTTGCGCACTTTAAGAAACTTATTTTTGGCACATTTGTCCTAGCACTCAAAAAAAAAATATTATAATATATATATAAAGAAGAAGTTTTGGGTTTTGTAGATTGCATCCCTTCCCATACAACAAAATAGAATTTAATTTAGCAGCTACACCTGTCAAATGACTAAGGCTATGTAGCTGTACAGTGGTTCTTGTCAGCTTAATTTTGCCTATGAAATCTTTGCCAAGGGGAAAAAGAAAAAACACCAGCTTCATCCACAGATCCTTCACAGGCAGGTTGGGTTTATTTTTTTTGTTGTTGGTGGTGGTGTATTTATTTTTTTTTTTGACACAAGAGTTGATTGATGACATTTAGTTGAATATTTTTCTTCCACACTAACCTTTGTCAAAGAAATGGCTTTTAAGGACAAAAGCAAGTGAGGCCTTTGACTGCATCCTGCATTCTGAACTGCTGAGCAGATGTCTTAGAAGTTTATAGCTTTAAAATACTGCTCAAAGACCCCAGTTGAGGTTGTGACCCTACTGGGCTCAGCACTGTACAAGCATAAATGAAAATATATGAGAGCCCTGCTCCAAAGAGTTTGAGCTCATCCTCTCTATCAAAGATAATTTAACTCTTTGGCAGTAAATCCAGATCTGGTTTCAAACTAAAATAAAAAGAAACCTCAGCTGATCTTCCGTTTGGTCTTATATAACGAACTCCTGCCAATTTATAAGCAGAGCTTTAGAAATCATAAAAAGGGAAAACAGCAGAATCTCAGCACCGAATCTGAATTTTCATCCTGAAAACTGTATGATGCAAGCTGAAAGGGGAAAAATACTGCTTCCATGGAAACACATGTTAAGATGGGAGACAGCAGAGGACTGGTATTACTTCCCCTGCTTAACCTATGGAGACCACCACTGAAGTAGTTAATAACTAGAGGAACTGTTGTTCCCTTGGGATCCTTGTGTAGCTGCTGCTCAGCCCTGGAAGACCCCGAGAGCATCAGACTTGCTTTGCTTGCACTAGGCACAGAGAAGTGAGCTGGATGCTCAGCAAAATGCTCCCTAAATGAATGAGTTCAGCTTTCAAAATAAACATGAATGCAAACACTAAGACTAGTGGCAGTTTGATTTCTACTGACAATCTCTAATACATTCTTAATACCAGTTTGTGGACAATTTTATTCCTTCAAATTACAAAGAAAATGTTTCACTGAAAACTAATGTAAAAGAAGCGAGCAATGAAAACACAACCTGTTCTTATTTCAGTAGATACCAAGGAATTATTCCAGCTTTAGAAAAGAGTATTAAGGAATATTAAATTTGTAGGAACATAAAGATGCTTAGAGCTGAAGTTTTATTAATGGAGAAAGACTGAGGACACTCTACAATGATTTTTTTGGTTCCCTTTTAAATATTACAAAATACAGAGTTAAGAAATGAAAGAGGAAGGTGTTCTGTTTTTTCTCAGAAGTGCCATTTCTTCAAAGAGTACTGATTTTATTTTTAGGATAGCTTCAATCAAAAGACCTTAATAGGAAGAAATACAGCTATAGAAAACTGTATCTAGGCACCCTTCATAATTCAAAGCAAAATGGTATAGAATTAAAGGACAAAAAATAAACCTCTTGCTTGCTACCCTGTTCTTATTTTGTGTCTCAATGGGAAGAGAATGACAGATGGAAGTATAAAGTATGTTTACTCCTATCAGGCCTTTGATATGCAAATGCTTGTTCTGAAAGAATGAGAAATACACTGACCAGCAGACATCCCCTCCGAAGAGAAGCATCACAACCTGAGGGAGAAGAGAGATAAACACTCCTTGGCAGATGCGTTATGAATACTGACTATGGCAAGTTCTGCCACAACATTTTCCTGAGGGAAGTATTATGTTTTGAAATGTAACATCTTGACAATATTTAAAAGCAAAGAGTAAAAGAAGAGTGAACTATCTCAGGGACACTGCTAATAAATAAAATACTTTTTTTTTTTTTTTAAGTTTCAGTGCACTGACAATGCTGTTATATAACTCCTAAGACAACACAGACAAGAGCCAACTTCAGCCTTGTAAGGTTTGCCTTGAGAATCTTTTTTTCAGGCGATGGAAAGAGATCAATTGATTCAAAGGAGATGTCAGTGCATTATGTTCAACTCCTGCTCTGAATCACTGGCTGGTGGAGCCAAGCTGTCTCGTGTACAAAGAATCAGAGGAGACTGGCCTCTCACACCTTCCAATAATGAGTATTTCTGACAACACTGCTATAAACATTAACATTAGTTTAAAACCTGATCCAAACTGTTTCAAGGTTTGTGACCTTAAAAAAAACAAAACAATCCAACCATCAAACAGCTCACAATAAAATCTCACATACAGTTGCTAATATGAAAGTGCTCGCTGTAACTGCAGTGAAGCCAGAATGGCTTTTCAAATGCACTCAACCTCTTTTTTTACACATTAAAACCAGAATTACCTCTCTTTTTCTGCCCTGTTACTGTACAGAGCTTGGATGTAGAATGAATGCTCCCTGAAGCTCAGAGTACATTTCATTTCAGAACCAATAAAAAAATAACTTCAAGACATGAAGCAAGGATTAAACTATACTATTTTTTTTGCTGATCATTTTCACAGAGAATTAAATCACATGACTAAGATGGTAAAGCCCAAAACAATACCACTAGCTTCCCTTAACATACTCAAACTGCACAGTGTACTGATTTTTTTTTTTTAAGGATTCATTACCTTCTCACAATCTTCTTACCTATCACTAGCATAGAAGTTTAACACAGAAGAAAAATACTTGAAGATTTTTCTCAAGTTATCCCTTTTTCAAGATACCTCCTGCATCTAATTATTCACAGTGGAATTGAGGTCATGCATTTCTCTCAGTTACAAGATCTTCTTGAGAAAAGGAGCTACCTTTTATTTTAATAGTTTTATTATGGAGTTCTCAGTAATGACAGCTATTGCAACCTTCTGTTTGCTCTTCAGAATGTCCACGTTTTATATCCCTACAGCAGTCCTCTCGAAAAACAAAATAAAACCAAACTAAACCAAAAAACATCCCAACCAAACAACCACCAGCCAAAAACTGCCAAGAAAACACAACCCTACACCCTTCAGAAATGGATAACAAAATAACCGCAGAAAGGCCTGGAAGAATATATGCAGTAAAGCAAAAGCTCTGGAAGCTAAAGCCAAAAATAAAAACATCAATTTCTTTAATATTACTACTACTCATTTCTGAAGCAAGAGAAAAGTTTTGTTGTCCTCTTGTCCTTGAGTTTCAAGTTAAATTGCTCTGTTAATACTATTAACACTTAGGTAAAGAGGGATAAGATACAGGTACAAAGAGCCAATCAAATACCAATTACTTAGACTGCCTCTCAAGCAACTACACTGTAGTTTTTTTGGATACAGGCAACTGTAAAAATTACCAAAGACAGAGATTTAGTCAAAAATCAATTGGTTGTTTTATAGCTACTGCACCTTCATTTCTTTCAGGTTTACCTAATTTATTCCTAAAAAAGTAGGAAAGTCCATAAATCAGAAACAGAAGTAACAGTTTTATAAGGATTTTCTTTCTAGAGAAACCTTTTTAATATTATTATTATATACAAATAATTTTCTGATAAATGTAAATACTACTATCCAGTAGACTCCATCACTGTTTGCTACTCCTTACAAATTATATTATCTGTATTGCTATAAGACTAGATACTGCTTCAGATAAAACAAACAAACAAAAACTTTAAACATTTTAAGTTAGAGCTTCCACACTGTGGATAAAACTTTCTGATCAGGAAATTACAAGTTTCACAATACATTTACAATGCGGTAGTTTCTAGCTACAGAGAAGTAACTTCATGCAAAAGAGTCAGTACCATAATTGACAACCTCTGCTACAGAGATTTCGGGACCAGAGATGCTAACTGGTCATGACTGACAGAATATACCAGCAGAGACTTCAGGTGCTGAAGCGCTTGCAGACCTTGCTTGGACACTGCAGCACCGGTAAAAAGAGGCGATAAGTACAGAGACTGGTAAATGAATAAAAGGTGTATTGACACGGTAAGATAACTTAGTTGTCCATCCCACTTCTAGGCCCTTGGCCATCACACATGCTATTTCCCTCATGATCTTTCCAAGATGAAACCTCGCTCTTCTCCCAGGGTGGGAGGGTTTCTTGCTGGTGCTGCTCCCGAATGGCAGGAGTGGCTACACCCACACCAGCCTCCTTCTGTGGGAACTGTGATTCAGCTCTTTATGTCTCCATTACATCAAGGAGTAGGAGGAATAATTTAGACAAGTAAGTTGATTCCCATCAAACACCACAGCTAGTGCACACACCTGGGACAAGACCACAGCAAGATATTGTCTGCCAGGGGGCATCTCCCAGCATCCAGCCCTGGTCCCCCCATCTTCCCAACCTGCGTCGGTACACAAACATGGGCAGGAGACCTGTCTGCTGCATTGTGGATACAAGTTTCTCTAAAGTACTACCAGGAGACAGGTACAAATCTAGGACCACCCAGGCACTGATACAACAGCAGAATGGTACAAAATAATATTTCTTCTCTGGATCTTCTCCCCTTACAATATTGTCACGCAGAAGTTTATTCTAATTCAACACTCATGGGCTAAAAGCAATCTCAATGCTGCCTATAAAAGTGATGTGGTTAGTTTTGGATCATTAGACTAGGCAATATGTTTTATGAAGGTATATCATTTTATCTACAGACAACTTCCAAGGAACATTTTTACATTTACTATAAAAGAAAAAAAAAAAACCACGATTATTTCTCTCTGTAGGTATGGTGATTAGTGTGACCTATATTTTTAAAAGCAACAAAATATGTCCACAGAGAACAATCCCAAAATTATTTGCGGATTTTTTTGATTTATGTTGTGATTACTTTTTTTGCTACAGCTACCTGGGATATAAGTGGGCTATTTTAAAACATTCTCACTTAGTCAAGCCACCTCTTCCTTTTCAAGAAGAATTCAGTTTCTGCAAGGCTTCTCTAGTCACAGTAGTTTGTGTTATGGCATTTCTAGATGTAAACACATCACAGAGTTAGTTCTAAGTTTAAAAATGACACTATAATACATTTGCATGTAAAAGTCAGCAGCCTGAACTGTTAGAATACATTTTTTCTACAGCTTTGGTTCATACATTGCTCATTTATACTTAATAAAAAAATAAAAAAAAAATGTATGAAGAAGTGCTGCATAAGTATTAAATCACAGTAATAGATAATTATGAAGGTGGTTGTGCCTGCTGATCCTTGTAAATGTCGTCCTCCCTCTAATCTGAGCCTGTACAAGTATTTAACAGCTATAAAGTTGATGACTAGATTTTCTCTGATTATATTTGCACACATGCATTAACAATTACTGAGTCAACCATTGACTCGATTCTGATTTGCACAACCTTAATGGAAATTAGACAATATTTTCCTTTTGAAACGACAAAACGTTCACTCACCATCTCTAAATTGCATTGTTACCCCACTCCCAAAATAATAAAAAAATCCCATCAGATTCATAACCCAGAGCTGCTAACTATTAAATCTGAGTTTAGTGTATAGCATTTTCACATGTACACATCAGCCTCGCAGGATCCAAAACCGAGTCCTAAACTCTAACATAAAGGACAAGTGAGGTGTTTTAAAGGTTCTAATAGTAAAGGAGCTGTCTAAATGATGTCTGCTTATCCTATCCTGTTCATCCTAATTACTGTTGTAGAAAGCCAGCTCCAGTAATGGGAGGCAACAAAACAAAGTCTGCTAACCTGATTAGCAAGAATTCACCCACAACACTCATTCTCTGCAAATGGAAAAAAGCCTCTAAAATTCTTATTTAGTAGAGATGGCACACATATCAGTATGTGGGTTTGTGCTTGAGTATATGTATGTCAGTATGTTCTTGCTGCTATAGCAAACAGGAGTAATCCTTACGTTTGAAAAAGGTATAGTCCCTATTAATTTCAGCTATAAAGTCACACTGGATTTTGCAGCTTTCCCAGTCTGAAACATGTACTGAACAGGCTCCGTCTTACAATGATTGTTCAAAAGAGATATTTCAGAACAACTCTGGAAAATGTAATTTGTCTTGTTTTCAGTTTATCACTGAAATTTCTAAACCACTCCTTAAAAATCCATAGCTCGGAAGTATACTTTAATAATTTATTTGCAAGTCTACATAATGTCTGCGTTAAAAGAAATACTCAGTTTGCTTCCTGTGGCCCTATACCACACCTCACTTTTGATATCAGGTTAAAGCCTAGATTTTAGAGCCACTAATACATCAATAACCAATTTCTACATTCTAGTTATTTACTGTAGAAAGCTTTAAAAGTTCAGTTTACTAATCATCATCACACATAGTAGAGAAGAGAGCGCATTTTCCCTGTCCAAGACTACCTTTCAACAACGTGTTTCCTGGATCATCTTCAGCTGTGATCAGACAACATGAATTATACCTTATCAAGTTATTCCATTCTGCCATTTATCCTACTATTTACCTTATTTTGTCATGATATAGTGATGTTGCTGTGAGAGATTTGCTTTCTTTAACTGTTCTGGTGTTCTCTGTTGCTGTCAACCATAACACTTGCAGCTATCCAGAATAAATACGTATAGCAAAGTTCTCTTTCTCCCCTTTAAAAGTTTCTGAAACCAGGTTATGGGTGGGACTATTTTTCCTGTGGTAGGAAAATTTTATCTCATTCAGGCTGGGGTGAAAATACTTTACCAAAGAGGAAGGTTTTGCAGAGTTCTTTGAAGCTCAGGTTCACCCAAAAGAATCATTTGGCTCTAAGAACTGTGAATAAAGTCTTCTCTCCTCTTGCAGTTTTTATTCTAAGATTGGTAATAGCAATGGACAGATGCGATTGTAGAACTTGGTGGTGGTGGTGAACAGATTGGGACACAATAGCTAATAAACTACTGATATATTAGTTGCACAGAAGATGATAATGCCAGTAATCTGGAACTGTTGCTCTACTTCCACTCTAGCAGTCTTGCCAGGGTCTAAAACATACACAAAACACTGGCCTCCATTTTGCACTTGCAAAATTCAGGATTACATATACATGTATAATAACTCATAACATTTTTTTTTTTTCCCCCAGCTAATCTGAGCCATTTATCAAAGGGGGAAATCCCATGAAGTTTAATAAGAGCAGCCTAGCCAGTCTCCCACATACTGACCAGAAGCCATCAAGAGATCTCAACCAGTTCAGAGCACTGAAAAAAATCTCTGTAATGGGACTTTATCAACAAGGCGGCCATTTCATTAGAGACATTAAGGATTTATTTCTCTTCTGCTTATCTGTTTTTCTGTGAAACACAGTAGGTCTTTTGGGGGAATCTTCAGTAAATATTTGGAACTTCAGCAAGTTTTAAGAACACTTCGTACATGAAATTTTACTTCAAAATCAAACAAAAGTTACAAAAACTGTATAGCCCACACAAGCCAACATATGAAAAGTAAAAAAAGAAAAAAAACCCACCACCACAAAATCACAAAACATGAACCCCTCACACCCAGATATTAATCATGTGTGATTAGAATATGATTTTTGTGACAAAAGCAAAACATTTTGCATGGTTATGGTAAAATAATTAAAATAATTTAAGAAAAAGAGGATCCAACAATATCAAGTTACCTAAAACCTACTCAAAAGACAGTTCTGACTTTTCAATACTGCAGTCAATCTATAATTTTTCTTTTTTAACATTGATCCTTCTATATTATGCGTCTTAAAGTGCTTTTCTTAAGTATGAAGTATGTATGTTGATGAGCAATCTAAACTTCTCCCCAGAACTCTCCTTTAAAGAGAATCCAGACTTTTAATGAGAATTGAAAGAGACACTCTGCAAACTCAAATTCTATCACAACACTAAATTTCTCATACTAACGTGGTTTGGTCATGACCTGCTAATTATGATAATTTTAAACAAATGACAAATACGCCAAATGATAACAACACATAGCTTACAAAGAGAAGTACATGCATAAGTAATCAAACGTATTATTCATTTACTGTGAATCAAAGAATCACTATTCTGATTTTAAAAAGAAAACCATACATATCCTCCTACTCTGGGATTTGCTTTTACTGGTATCCTAAATGCTACAAACCAACCATGTCTTCAGGCATTCCCCTGGGTCTCTCCTTAAGGTCTTTACTGCCTCTTGCCTCAGTGTGACTTTGGAGCTGCTTTTATGCTTTCTGTTAAATGTGGTGGAAAATTCATTCCGAGTTACAAATGAAAAATATTTTTACATCTTTAACTATTACTCCAGTCTGTAATATCCCAATTCAACACTAAAATTCTCAATACCCCGTGAGGGCATTTTGGGTATACACATGCATAAGGCTTCTCCACAATGCAATACAATATTATTAAAGTGTGTTATATTTTTAAAATTGTGGTTTCTCACGGAGTGAAAATTGTGGATCTCACAGAGTGAAATCCTTCAGGACACTGGAATACTCATGAATTTTCTAAGGTTTGGGTCTCCCCACCCCCAGTTTCTTGTCTAAACTGCCAATACACATAGATACTAGTATGTAAAATACTGCACATAATCAAATGACTTTCAAATATGAATTTTCACACTTTTTCCCTATCTTGACTATTCAGTTTTTCCTATAAGACTGGTTTACAGTAAAATTGAAATCTAAATTCTGACTCTGCATAGAAGATACATTGCTCTTAAATGTACTGTTCCACAGGGACTTTATTAGGTCTGCTACTGAAGTGTTCATCATTTTAATTAGAATTAACACTTTCATCTTGTTTATGAATATATGTAAGATAAGCTTTGAAATATTTAACATCTGGGAATACCGTCAAGCTGTCACAGCAAAATTAAGACATTCCACATACATAACTATTATTTTATAATAGCCAGATACCAAATAACTAAACATTCATTGTTAGCATTTGGAGTATAATCTCTCTACACATACATTTCCATGTCCTTTGGGAATTTATTCATGCTTTGATCATTATCCCTTTGAAGCAACGCTTCTTTAAAGAAAGACATTTCAAGTGCAGTCCTTGACTCTGTTAGATGTCTCACTGGTAGGTACGAGACCTATTTTACATAATTTATTCTACTGTTAGCAGACATATCCCTCAAAGAGCACAAGCTTACTGCAGTAGGTTGGTTTCCAAGGATCACCTTCCTTTGCCAAGTTATTTACTTTGCAGGATAGAAAGATTCATAGAAATTACTGTTCAAAAGACCAGCATCAGCAGGTCAGCCACCTCTCGTGAAGTCAAGATTCTTCCCTGCAGAGTGGTTTGATGGAACTCTAAAAAGTAAAATAAAGGGGGAAGCAGAGGGGGTGTGTGTTGGGAGGGGGGGAGCCAAACCAAAAAAACCCACTAAATAAAGCCCACAAAACCCTTCAAGAAATGAACTTTCAGCACATCAATTAAATAGCTTTAACTTTGGAATGCATTTTGGAAGTGTGTCAGACAGCAAACAAGTCTTTGTTAATTTAGCTTTTTAGATCTGTTTCAATCACAAAAATGTATGTATTGCCACTTGGATTATGACATCTCTTAAACATGATGGACACATGGCAGGTGAGGTCCAGGTGACAGGTAACAGTATGGAGATCAGGTCTGACACAGACTCTCCATGAGCTGCTAGTGAGGAAACACAGTGACCAGCACTTGGTGTCTCAGAGAAGGAGCCAAGGAAGAGGCAAGACACAGAGACCAGCAGCAGAGAAGGGCTCCTACAAGAGGGACCATGGGGGCTGCTCCAGTGGAGGTCTGGGCTGGCTCCATTAGTAACACAGATCACAACAAAGAGCTCCCACTTTTCACTGCAGCTGAAAGGATGTCAGGATACGTTCATTCAAATGGTGATTAAGCAGCTGCTATGAACTATCAGCTGTAACAATACTATTTAATATCCACCTTATAAAAAAAACCAACTGCATAAAATTGTAGGTAAAAGACAATATCCGCCAACCAGTAAGAATTAATTTGAGTTTCTATATGCTATATTTTTTTCCATACTGTAGGCACTAAACACCTCAGTCCCTCAAACTCTACTATCCCGTACACTTGGACAACAATGTTCAACATGGGAACAGTGTTCAGTACGTCCATATTAAACAAAGAAATTATTCATTATCTTTTTACAAACTCAACTTTATTAACTCAAGAAAACACTAAAGGACTACTTTTTTTTTCTTTTTACATAAAGGGAAGTGGGAAATAAGGCATGAGTAGGAGAAAAAAGGTTGTAACTAAAACTACATAAAGAGGGAAACACAAACAACAATGGGAAAAATTGTGGATAAATACACTCAATCAAATGCAATCTTTTTTGCCTGAAGGCACCTTAGAGAGGTGCAGCTACCACTTAGAGTAGGTTGATAAAGAAGAAACAAAAGATAAATACATTCCATCTTGAAAACAGGATTTGCATGTACAAGGGATATTCAGTGTATTCAGTTCAACTCTCTTCAAATCCTACAGTCAAGTTTAATCACTGATCAGCATGTGGACTATTTCTTTTATCCCATCTATCTTTAGAAGTATTTATCTTTTAATCGACAAAACACTGAAAATGTTAACAGAAAACTTTCTGCCAGTGACTTACTGAAAAGGAGAATGAAAGTAAGACCTTCGGGATATACAAGTAAACTTGTCACCAAAATCTTCCAAAATGTTTCCCAGCAAGCGAGCTCTTTAAATACAATACACTTTTTATACATCAAAATAAAATTATGAACCATAGGTTTTAGGAATTTTCTGTCTTCAGACCAAGTTTTGGGGCTTTCTGTTTGGTTTTTTTTTGTGGTTTTTTTTTTTTAATGTTTGCAACATTGCATAGAGCAGCACAAAATACCTTGTGTGTCTTTTGACTAAGTGAGATTATTTTAAGAACTCTAAACTATGTGAGAGCTGAGATAGACACAAAGAATTGAGAGACAAAATAAAACATTTACATAAAACACCAGCAAGATAGATGCTGAGAGAGCAGTAAGACCAAAAGAGCACATCAGAACTTGTTCAGAGTACACAGATATGGGAAGTGAGATGCCTAGCAAGCAAAAAAAAGTAGATCAGTAATAATAATAATGATGATAATGCCAAAAAGCAGTAAAATGAGTACCAGCAACAGCACCCTTGTAAAATTGTAAGAGATATTATTGTAAGAGCAGGAGATGTTTAAAAAAAAGTAAAAGACCATCTCTAAACTGTGTCAGATGTTCAGCTGCATGTACCTTTTTACATTACCACCAAGTGCCACGTGAAATGGTACTGCAAGCAAGCACGTGATGCAGTACAGAGCTCTCCAGCTCCCCATAAAAGATGTAAAACCACTAACACCACCAAAGCACTATGGCACTACAGACCGAAAGGAATCAAAAACTTTCCAAATGTTGCATCCAAAACTAATATAGCAGCTGACCTTTTAAAGTTTCAGTTACTAATCCTCTCTTCTCGCCAAGAGATCTGCAACAGTCTTCAAACAGCGCCACAGCTCAAAAGACATCCATCTTCATAATTTCTCATGAAAGCTGTAGGCTCAGTGCTCTAAGTCACAGCAAAGAACCGACCATCACTTTCAACTCCATCAAGCTGAAGGCGCTGAGCTCTCCCCGGACAACAAAACCCAGGGAGCAATATGCAGCCCTCACTCTCTGACCCTGCAGCAGCTCCAGGATGCGTTGCACTGCAGCAGTGGTGGAGGAGATATGCTGCCAGGGATGTAGTTGTGCTTATAGAGAGGAGCTGTGATCAGTCAGACTTCTGCCCCCTCAAGAATTATCGTGGTGCAAAACCCGATCTAAACTACTGAGGACAGAGAAATCTCTGTAACTAGTACCTCCACTTTCATGGGAGTTTCTATTCCTCTCCCTTTTCTCTTCTACAAAAGGTGTCAGTCATAAATGTTGCAGTTAATAGTATTGCATTTACCAGCCAATATTTTTTTTCCTCCCATTTGGCAAGAGCTTTAAGATTGTAAGTAGCCTCCAAACTGCTTTACTCAAATGACGCCTCTAACATGACAAATTTTGGGGAGGCCGGGGAGTAGGTAGGTGTGATTTCTGAGAATCTCTAAAGTACTATTGCCCTTGAAATCTAAGCTAGTCCATGACACAGAATGACTTTATAGTTTGTCAATCTTGCTGCATGAAAAGACTGCTTTTGATACTATTTTCAACCTTAATTTTTAAGAAAAGGATAAATCTGTTGGCTAAAGCAAATCTCATCTCACTTGCATTCTTACTGAGAGTTACAAAAAGCAAATAGCAGTTCAAGTTTTTAAACACTCACACGTTTTCTTTTGTATTCAAGACAAACCTTCCGTCAGAAGTGTCTTTGCACAGCTACTTC
Source organism: Calidris pugnax (assembly GCF_001431845.1). Taxonomy (NCBI): domain Eukaryota; kingdom Metazoa; phylum Chordata; class Aves; order Charadriiformes; family Scolopacidae; genus Calidris; species Calidris pugnax. Next base: position 7,625,825 of record NW_015090885.1, read on the forward strand.
ACTCTTGCTTGCAATTCCCAGGGTACACCATGCAAGAAGAAACCCTTTATTGATTGCTTTTGAAATTACATTTCTCAGCATAAATGCTCTAATAATTGACTGAAAAAAATGATGGGTAACCTCTATGGGAACAGTTCCATTAAAGAATGTGTTTTATCGCTCATTTGTGAATGTGTTACTCATTAATAACCTGCCTCAGAGGAAGTACAGGTGATTGCCTTCAGATTTTGGAGCTCAACTTTATGAATTCTCATAGGAACATCATCTATATCATAATAATATTCTACAATGTTTCCATTTGTTCAAACTGTAAATCTAAGCACTTGCACTGAGCAGTAGCACAAGAAAAAAAAATTAATTCCTTAAGTCCAAAAAATTTGAGCCAGAATTCTCCCCGAACATTATAGAGCATACATGTTTACACAAAGTGTTAAGGTCTAAGTGAAATTTCTTACCGCTATTGAGAAAATCCATAACCTACTGTAGTGTAAAAACTTGGAAACTTTCCCTGAGCACCCTGAGTACAATTTTTTTCTCAGGTTATACTTATTTTTATTATTCAGGGCTCCATCACAAAAAGTCAATGATAAACAAACTTCCTAGAAACTGAATTCCAATGAAAACTAATATAAAAAACTCTTAAGAAGCTACCCATGCATATGGAAGTCCCTAAGACATGATTTTTACATAATTGTGCTGTACACACAGTCAAAGCACTCCTTTGTCCAATTCGTGGCAAAGTTTGTAAATTGCCGCTTCCTCACACAGTATTTCTCTCTCACATCTTTCAGTGAATTCAATGCCTAACACAACGCATTTTGCACTGAACAAGTGTCATTAGGTCTTTATAAGTGAACCATTACAGTTTTACTCTCTTCCATGTGCTTGTCACAAAAGACATCTTCAGAACTCAAAGATATACTATTTTTCAGCATATTGAGGAAAACTACATACTGAGGAGAATATACTCAGCCATAAGAAAATCCCCATCGTACTTCTCTTCCAGCTGGAGAAAAGCCCCCTACGGCTGTAACAAGATACAAGCAACCGATGCTGAACTTTTACATCCATTAAGTACAGCAGGACAGAGTTTTTACTCAAGCAAAACTTGCCTACATTCGATATATTTGATTGTTGAAACAGTTAAGGTTGATCATGTGTAAAGTGCAATGAACATTTTCCAAGTCAAATTAATCTGAAATGATTGAGCTCAATCATTAGCTACTGACTCCCAGAACAAGAAAAATAATTGTGTGGTAAGCAAGAAAAAGCAGAATTACTCAAGAACCGAGAAGCACTGTTGCTGTTAGTCTCTCTAGGATGTGACATACATGAGGAATGTCCATCACAGTGAAGAACACAGGACAGTAACGCAGCATTAGTACCCTCCTTTTTTACCTCTTACCATACTATAGCATCCAGCCTATTGGTCTTTGTTATTCCCCTTTCTACCAATATGAGATGTATGTTAGCATGCCTCAGTTCATTTCTGAAAAATAAATATTTTTGAATTTGTTAATACCAGATTTTCACAAGTCTATTTTGGGACAAACTAAATATAAGACTTGACCAAGACTTTAATTAGTGATTGTTACCATTAGAATCACAGAATTGTCTAGGTTGCAAGGGACCTTTAAGATCATCTAATCCAACCATCAAACTAACTGATAAAAAAAACATCGCTAAACCATGTCACTAAGCACTATGTCAACCCCTCCTTTGAACACCTCCAGGGATGGTGCCTCAACCACCTCCCTGGGCAGCCCATTCCAATGCTTTATAATCCTTTCAGTGTAAAAATTTTTCCTAATATCTAATCTGAACACCCCCAGTGCAACTTGAGGCCATGTCCTCTTGTCCTATCACCTGTGACTTGGGAGAAGAGACCGACCCCCACCTCTCTACAGCCTCCTTTCAGGTAGTTGTAGAGAATGATAAGGTCTCCCTTCAGCATCCTTTTCTCCAGGCTGAACAACCCCAGCTCCCTCAGCCTCTCCTCATAAGACTTGTTCTCTAGACCCCTCACCAGCTTTGTTGCCCTTCTCTGGACCCGCTCCAGCACCTCAATGTCTTTTTTGTGGTAAGGGGCCCAAAACTGGGCAGAGTACTTCAGGTGGGGCCTCACCAGTGCCTAGTACAGGGGGACAATCACCTTCCAAGTCCTACTTGCCACACTGTTCCTGACACAGGCCAAGATGCTGTTGGCCTTCTTGGCCACCTGGGCACACTGCTGGCTCATGTTCAGCCGACAGTCGACCAACACCCCCAGGTCCTTTTCTGCCGGGCAGCTCTCCAGCCACTCTGCCCCCAGCCTGTAGTGCTGCCTGGGGTTGTTGTGACCCAACTGGAAGATAGCATCTTATCATATTACTGAGGAACCTTGCAAAACCAAGCCAGACAGACTAACAAACTAAATCCAGGATTTATTTTTACAGGATGGTAACAAAACCACACTAAGTTTTACTCTAACCAAAACCACTTTGAGACTCCAACAACCATTAACAATCTACATGTCCAGAACGTTATTTGGGAGTGAATACTAACAAGCCAGTTTAAGAATTCTTAAGGTTTATGGTTGATGACAAAGTGCACTAACACTCAACTAAAAAGCGTGGGCTCTAAACCTCAAGGAGATTCCTTGGATAGTGTCCCAACCCAAGGGAAGCACCTCTGACTGCAGACCCGCTGCTCTGAGGGAGATCAACTCAAAATGGCTCTTTCATAGGGCACCAGTTGATACCCAATTCAAATCTGATCTTTTATCATATACAGTCATGTAGCCCCCCTACAGAAAAACCCCAACTTCCTCACCTTTCAATTGAAATGATTCTGTGCTGACCACCACTGTGTGGGCATAACAAGAACTGTAACGGAGTTTTTGCAGGCTTTTGTTGGGTCTTTGTTAGGTTCTTGTGGGCTTTTGTCACATCTATACCAGGGCAGGTACATCTGACACACATATACAGGGAAATCCATCTACACAAGTATCTACAAAAGTTTTGTGAATGAGACCTACAGACTCACAGACTTGTTTCCAACTCTGTCACCTCAGTGACTCACACATGCAGAACAGCACAAAAGCCCCCCACGAGCTCCCAGGCTATATGCATCAGTCTCTTCATACCTACAGCACAACAGTCCAGGACCAAAATTGTTGCCATCTTTTGTGTCACAATCCTAGGACAAAGCCCCACTACAACCCTACAGCAAGGAGATGTGCCTCAAATGAGCCTAATGCACAGGCTGCAGGGGAATCTCTACTCCAGCACCTGGAGCACCTCCACCCTCTCCTTATTCACTGACCTTGGTGTCTGCAGACTTGTTTTTCTCACATACTCTCACTCCCTCCAGCTGCTGTTTCAAAGCAGTGTTTTTTCCCCTCTTCTTAAATATGTTATCACAGATGCACTACCACTATTGGCTCAGCCTTGGCCAGCAGCTCTATGAGCAATCAGACACAGGGGAAGCTTCTAGCAGCTTCTCACAGAAGCCACCCCTGTAGCCCCCAGCAACCACAACCTGGCCACGCAAGCCCAATATGAGGGTGGTAGGGTGCATGCGTGTGTGAAGGATATTAAAGTGGCTAAGAAGTCTGCACAGCTAATTAGAAAATAATACTAAATCAAACAATAATTTTAAAATATGGTAATTATATACATAGTTGAATAGATACACAAATACATTTGTATTTATACGTGCATGTTACAGAACTTAAAATTGTTTCCAGTGGTGTTAAAAGTTTTGCATGCAATCATCACTGAAGCGTATCTCTTTCAGTAAAGAAAGAACAAATAACTGTAATTTACTACAGGCTGCTGCTAATGTCACATCATGCAGCCATATTACTGAGTCATACACACCCACCAACAAAATCAATCACTGCAGGCCCTTTGACAATTGTTGCCTGTTTATCAAAGGTAGTCACTAGGATCAATATTCAACAGTATGCACGAACACAAAACCTGAGTTAAGACATATCTGAGCAATCAGTGTGCATTTGCTTCTGAAACCTCATGTCTGTGCATACGAACAGAAAATAGTGACAGTTTTTCAGTTTGAAACTTGCTATTTAACCTAAGCTGGCTTCCTTGTTCCACTGTTAAAGTAGGTTTCACACCAAATACTGTTCTTCAGTGCACATTTCAGAATCAAAGTGAAAACCAGCAATTTGCTAAGATTAATTCAGTTTGCAAATACTAAGTTTCCTATATATGCATAGTTTGTTCAGCTGCAGTTCAAAAATCAAAGCTTTAATTGGAATTTTTACAATTAAATATACTGAAAACCAGGTTATGTTGGCCATTGCAAGGTTCATTATTTGCTCAAAACAATGCAAGATGGGCCAGTGTGATGTGACAAGAACGTGCAAGCAATTTGTATTCTTGGTATCAGTGTAGCTTCCTTGCTATGTAAATCAAATTAATAGGGGTTTTTTGCTTGTTTTTTAAATCCTCATTTCTGAAGCAGCACCTCTTACCAGCTGTTTTATCAAATTTGTTGTGTTACGGTTTATCTGACAAATCTGCAGACGTCTATAGATTAAGTAAAAAGGGTTGGAACTAAGCTACAACATGAATTTATACAACATTGAGACTTTTCTGGCTGCTAATCCAGGCAGTCATTGAAAACAGGTGCCCTCCAGTACTTATTTAATTCCTACTATTTTGCTGCAGTAAAAAAAAAAAAAAAAAAAAAAAAAAAGCAAACAGAAGTGCAAAACAGTCCATGACTAGGAGTGAAATCTTTTGAGTTCAAGCAATTTGAGATACTGAACTGCTTGGAAGGAAGTTCACAAGCCTTATTTAGCACCTAAAATAACAATAACAATCACTATTAACCAAGTTGAATCTGATGTTTTCCAACTTCAAAAAAAAAAAAAAAAAAAAAAAAAATCACATTCATTTCAATAACAAACTTAAGAAATGCGCTCAGTTTTAGGACACTGAAAAGAAGATAGCATAATACCATGATTAAAAATAACCAAAGCCACACAACAACCGTGTTTATCTTTGAAAGCTTTGCAGGAGCTAGCCTCATACCCAATGTATAAGAAATGGCACAAATATATAAATTAAAAGAAATATCGAAGTCATCAAACTAACATAAGAACATTGAGAAAAAGGCAAAGTGATTGAATACAGCCAAGTCAGATCTCTTCAGACTTGTCCAGCTCACTAAAAATTTGTCTCCCTGATAGTAAATACCACCACATTCATTTCACATGGTCCACCACACATCTTTTTCCTCCTACTTCAGTGTTACTTTTAATCCACACTAATTGCAAGCTTTAAGGACAAAATAGTTCTATGTGTATGTGGAAAAAGCACAGTGCAAATGAAAGAGATACAGTATGAAATAGCTTGCCACATGAACTAGCAGTTAGGAATTAAAACCAGTATGTATTAACATAAAAGTACTGGAAGTAGTGTTGCTAATGTCCCCGTCTCAGATAAGCACTTACATTTTAGTCTACTGTAAATATATACTTTTTTCTAAATTCCACAATTCTTTAGTTCAGATTAAGTCCAATATTTGCAGTATGTTAGTAGTTATCTGTGATTAATTATATTCAGAAGCTTTGAACAAGTCATTATCAATTGCTTTTCTGTACTACCTACAGACTTGTAATTACCCACAATTCCTAATTTTTCATGCATGTTCTTGGATTGCACTAAAAACCTCTTATTTAGTTGTTCAACCTAAAAATTGAATTTAGAAATGTCAAACCTCAATGCCATTTTACCAACATTCAGAATTCAAGTTAAGTATGCAGTGAGTGTTCACAAATGTTGTATAACCTGACACAGGCTACACATATCACTAGTAATCACAAAGGTCTTAATCACTTCCATTAAAAACACTGAAATCTAAAGTTCTTCAAATTCACATAAGTTACGTAAAATAAACTAGAAGTTTGCTATAAATTCCAATAAATGATATGGCTGTTTACTTTAACAAAAACACCACCACCACAACTATTTAATAATTCTTGGACTCACACAACAAGTCACAGATATTATTTAAAAAAGCAACAAAACCCATTTAAATTTTCTCCAGAGATTAGTGCAGAAAAGACAGTGATATACACCTGCCCTCTCTGACACCCAAAAAGGGGGAAAAAGTCAGTGAGGTCTGTAGCCTTCCCATCCTCCCTGCTCTCTGGGATGTCATCAAGAAATACCTGCTAAACAAAACACCATGGAGTTGATACCGATGAGCATATCACCATGCCTGACTACTCTTTCTAACCTTCTTCATATCATCTCTGCAGTTACCTCTACACGTGGTCTCACCTACCTCCCTTCCTGCTCCTTCAAAAATTGACACCGGCTTTCTGCACAACACTGATGCATGTGCTCACTGCAATGACCGTCTTTGAGGTAGGCTCAATATGAGGTTTCACTTGAAAGGAGGAAATTAAAATCAAGAAGAGGAAACTGAAAGGCCTTAATTTCAGGGGGAAATGAGGCTTCAATTAGTGGTTTTTTTTTAATTTAAAGTTGTAAGCTTGTATTATCATTCTACTTGTCTGCCCTATAGTTTGAAAGCAAAAATGTATTCAAGAGCATTGAAGCAAGTTCCATCTGCAAGAAAAATCACCTGCAGTGATCTAGGAGACAGATCATATCATCTAATGCAGCCACATAGCTACAGGAAGTCCCAGGACCTTCTGCCCCTGTCCCATCTCACAACAGAGAAGAAACAGTCAATGGATGTTCTCAGTGCTCCAACTCAGCCTCTCTGGCAAATTCCCCTCCCTGACTATCCAATAGAGTTGGCAGGGAATTGCACCCTTTGTCACAGGGATCTACTCCAGTACAAGAGATCTACTCCCGGTGCTGCCACAGGAAGGACACACTGTGATGGAAAGATTTTATCTAAAAGAGATATTTTGCAGTCTTTCAAGTTAAAATGTAATCTTACTTTGCCCCTTTTTTTGTAGTACAAATCTTTCTACACTTTTCCTTTACTGATCTTCCCTCAGTACCTGCTGGCTGGCAAAGAAGCCATTGTATCTCATGAGCAAATAAATACCTAGGAGAAAAAACAAAAGGAACCTTACACAATACTGTATCTCTGTGACTAGCAGGAAACTTGCTGTTCCAACGCACGTATTTTTTTCCGTTTCCTGTTTTGAGGCCAGGAGATAGATAGCTAAACATGACTGTATCATTAACTTGTTTGTTTCCCAAAGACAAGCTATAGGTACATATATGACAACAGAGTTAGTTCGTATTTGCAAAATGAAAATATTTTCGAATTGAATCAGATGAAATGGCTGAAGACCGGCTGCCAAGATAGAAATCCTAACAGTGGAACATAATTTGAACTTTGCATTCCCACTTCTAATTGCATTTGCTTTTAATTAAATAAACCAGGTGAATCTGTCAATGCCTGTTGCTTTACATTTTAAAAAAATTCTTCAATCATACCACACAACATCCTTTAGGGGGCCAGGGGGTTCCTGAGAATATTCCCCAGGAAAAAAAAAAAAAAAAAAAAAAAAAAAAAATCAACCTTTTACAGTTAAAATACACTTCTGTATAGTGTTTGATTGGTTAAGACTCTAAAATAAATTCTGAAATTAAAATAACAATTAGTATTTGCTATGTATAATTGACTTTTTCTCTGCAATTAATTACTAACCTTGAGTAATTCAGAAAAATTTTGGTAAATCAAAGAATCAGACTTCATTTAACAGTCACCCAATTATTACTATACCATAGTTAATACAACCTGAACTGTTGAAATTAAGTTTATATAATGTTCCTTATCATGATTTTTTCTGTGTAAAAAACCCACCCAAAGCCCTGATATATACACTTGTTAAATTTAGCTCAATTCTTGTTTTAGATTGACATTTAGAGAAGATGTGACATTGAACTTGCTACTTTTAAATGACGTTTATTAGAATCCTGTGCAGCATCTCCACCTTCTGTGCTATGACTTGCAAATGGGGCTGGTACCAATGATTTAGCAAAGAAAGCACTTTGTATTAGAGACCGCCAAATTATTGTACTAACTCATTTATTAATGCCTAAAGAAACAGAAGAATACGTGATTGCTGCTACTATTTCAGTATTTTGATAAAAAAATAATCTTGAAAGTAAATTCAAATCGAAGAGTGATAGACTGTTTACACAATCAGAGAAGATGGTATTTTTTCAGGTTATGTCATTAAGAAATGTACATGACACAAGTAACTGTGAACCTCTTGCAATCACTGTGACTTCGTCCCTACTGACTTAAGTCCCCACAATAATGAAAAATTCTCTATCAATGAGTCTCTGAACTGTTCCAGACATACTGGGGTCTAGATATAATAAGTATGGATATTTTAATCCAGTTGTGAATTCTTTTCAGATACTTTCACTCTGAAATGATGCTTTTAAAAGCAAATACAATGGATAGGGAATGTTGGTAGATTCAAAAAGAGATATGTATAAAGCCAACATATATTGAAATAACTGAAATGTTGCCAGTTAAGTAGATTTTTGCAGTTGAAAACAACCTTACTTGCTTCCCTATGATTTTAACAGCAGTGGTAAAACTGATCAAAGAGTTTTTATTCCCATTCATGCTGCTTTGTGAAACTATGAGCAATAACAAAAGCAGGATATCATTCCTTATGCCATTTAGTATTTTCCGAATAGAGAGTGTATTTCTCCACAAATACCAAAACACAATTTTTTTTTTTTAATTCTGTGGCAGATAGGCCACATTTGCCACAAAGAGCTTATTATTCCCCTGAGCCATGTGCTGGTGTATAATTTGAAGTTTTATACCATTTGCAAGTAGGTAAAAATATTCAATATTAGCAAGCATTGCCCACCGCCCAGTTACTTCCCAGAACAGATTTCAAAATACAAAGTTATTATTTTGAAAGTTGTTTTCATGCAGAAAAAAGTAATAGTTAATCAGTTTTGAGTATGTCACAGAGTATGTCTATGAGAAGCACTGACAGAATGGCATCAAATACTTCCAAGACTCAGATTTGTAATCCCAGAGGTGCAATGGGAAGGACAAAAAGGCTTTGGGTTGGGATTTGGGGGAGAGACCCTGAAGACATGAAGATTGTGTTAAATACAACTCAGGTCTTAGCAGACTAAGACGTAGTGGCTTCTCCTCTTCCCTCATCCACCACTCCCAACTTCCCCTGCTTTTACAAAAAAAAATTTCCCTTAGAAAGTCAATAACGTTCAGGTATTTTACAACTTAATGGGTATGAAAGTGTTAGTTCAGGATGTATTGACAAGTGACAAATCTTTTAATCCCTTAATTTCCGATTAATGTCTCAGCCAAAAAACAAAGTCTCAAAATGGGACATTATGGCTGCGTGAAAGATTGCTATCAACGTAAGTAGTGATCTCACTTCAGTTCACAATGCTCAGAAGTCATGTTGTAAAAGTATGCTGCCCAAGCACGCACCTCCATCAGCAGCTTTGGTACAAAGGGCCATGTGGCAGTCCTGACAGTAACTCTTCCAACTCATAGTTGGAGAGTGGGAACGAGTGAAATGAAATCGTCGCTCTGTGGTTCTTAAAGTATCTTACACGTATCAGCCTGCCCTAAGCATGACATTCATGAAGGAACTCAAGACAAACGTAAGAAAACCTGACAGGAGTAGTAGTACTAATACTAAAGTACACTGGAGATGACTAAATGGACAACATCAGACATCTACAAAAATTATTTCAAAACATGTACAGAAGCTCTATTAGATTATAGTTTTCTAAATTCGCAATTTGTTACTCAGAGCAAACATATAAGAATATGCAAAGACTGATGGCTCTGGGTATTCCATTTCATTTAGGAGGTACCTGATCAGCAGCAGATTACACTGACAATTGAATAAACGACTGGAGTCAATGCATAGCAGAAAAGTTTCCTGACATTTTTTTGTGGGCTTTTGTTGCTGGTTATATTGCTCACATGCAGTTCTACAGTATGACTCACTCACGTAATGGACAGAAATTCATTGAGCATTAATGTCTTGAAGAAAATCCTTATCCCATTAAAAGAAACCTCTTGACCTTATGTAGAAAATTACACTTGCTTCCAGTAACAGCAGTGTCAAAACCCTACCTTTGCAAAGAGTATATTTTGATAATTAATACCAGCGAGACCAGACAACAAAGTGATTCATTTTCTGATTACAATGCATAGTGTGCTTTTAATGCTCTATATTATCCAAGGTTGCTGTGCAGCTTGCCTAATACCATCAAATCTGAGGAGCTCATGAGCAAAATATTTGTGCAATAGCAATATCACTTCTCTAATTTATGGATATGGACTCTTTCTCTTCCTTTTTGCTCCAAAGCAAATGTTGAACCAAAGCAGACTGGTATCTCAGTGGCTACTGAGGCTTTCTTTACAATCATTGCTAAAGGAAGAGTACCTTATTCCCAAGTCATTGTGAAACTATTATGTGCAGCAGAAGAGAACGCACAAAGTACACTTATCCTTTAGTAACTCCTTCTGAAGCTAACAAAACCACTAAGAAATGGTGCAATATGAAAAGATGCATGCCTTTTATGAGTGTCACCCATCCAGCAGTCCTTGCAGGTGGAAAATGAGAATCTCAATGTGCACATTCTACATGGATAGTAGCCTCAAACTGAATCCACAAAAGCTCAGAGTCCCAGGCTTTACTCAAGTATACCACAGCATTTATAACATTTTAGCAATGTATTCATGTTCTAAACAGCACAAACGTTTAAGTAATCTGATTTTTTCCATTTGTGCATGAAATCCAGTTATCACTAAGTCTGACAAATGCAACCCCTCTTTCAAGAGTGGCAGAGGGTTAATGAACCACAGCAACACTTAGATTGTGCAGAGGACATGCTTTTTGCTCCTGCAAGCCCTCGCTCTCCTGCTTATGAAAGTGAGGGACTGATAAGGAAAGAAAATACATTTCCCTTTGTAGTCATCTCCAAGTTGAAACCTTGATTTGAAACATTCTTAATTCACCATCACAGTGACAAGGTGGAGTCCTGTTTTTCTATACAGACCAGCACAGAGTGCAGCCTCTGCAAAATTCTTGAGGTGAAACCATCAAGCACAGCTATCCTCAGAGAGACAACTCTTAAGACACAAGAATGTGGCAAACAACATTCAGCACCTAATCAAGATACTGACATCTGCTTCACAATCAATCTTACTACTTCTGCACGTTAGCCTTTGTGAAAAAACAGTACTAAATATATAGCATTACTTATGTATTGTGATAAAACCATTTTATCGTGGTTTTGAGCACTTTTGACTTCGATGTTTTGCTTGAACTCTGCATAGGGCCTCACAAGTCTCTAATTGAACTTGATATCTAATGATTTTCTGCTATGTTAACATGCATGTTATTCATGGAGACATTTTAAACCCTTTGTTTTACACAAGCATGAATAATGACATTATCTCTTCAGGTGAATTTGTCTCCTCTGTATTTATGTCCTTACAAGAAAGATGGAGCCTGAGTTAATTGGCTAGATTCTCTTTTTAAGCATATGGAAGAAAAAATATTATTTTTTTTTCAGTCATTCTCATCTTATTCTGCAATAGATATCTAAAACATGGTAGCAGAATCCAGCTTCAAAGCATGCACTTATCTCCCGTAACTACAGAAGGAGTCAAGGTGACTTGCTGATCTAGACACATGTAACACTGGGCACCTACAGTTAGACAAAGTGAAGGTCATCTTTAGTAACTGAATGGTTTCTTAGAAATTCAGAATATCATGACTTCAAATAATCTTGGTTATTTCTGGATGAGACATTCCTTGAAAATGTGATGCAATATTTCCAATATACAGCAAGCTATTTGCTGTCCATATTACATCATAAGACTTTTTTTTACTAAAAAAAATAATATATAATACAGCAATGTTTCCTTACCATGGCAGGAGCCATCCACTTCTTCATATCCTACACTGCAGATGCATCGTCCTAGAGGGACAAGCCAATCCCCATCTGCTCCACAATACAGCTTTGGAGTATCACGTTCTTCAGCGCTCTTCACACAGGAGCCCCGTACTTCCACCAAAGAGGAAGAATCAACCCTTGGAATAGTATCAGGAAACATAGCCAAATTACGGACTGTGAAAGGGCACTTTTTGTAATAAACACGGACTGAGACCAAAGCAATGCATGCTCCAATGTCCTGAAAAGCAAGATAAAAACCTTTCTTGTTTATTGGCCCCACCTCACGAACTTCTGTGTTGAGTTTAAGAATGCGGTCACCCAAGTCCATCTGGGTAAAGCTCTCATCAGCTGCAATAGTATCAATTTTAGTGTACTGGTTTGGCTTGAATTTCACTCCATGAGACTCATCTGACTCCATGTAGTAGAGATTGAAAGTTTCCTTGCAGGTTCCCAGTACCCATGGAATACTGTTACAGTCCCTCAGGGTAAACTTCATTTCCACATAAATCTTCTGTGCAGCATCACGGGAGATCCAGTTTGTTCGAAGCCAGTTGTTTTGGTTTGGTTCCATCACATTACATACCTGGTAAGTATGAATAGGACGATTGTGTTCATCCATTTCAGTTATGGCATCCCACTGAAAAGAAAATAAAATTGTTAGAAAACTAGGAAGAACATGTATTATATGTATGCATATACACAGAGCTCATGTATATACATACACACAAGCACCCCATGTACATGCACCTTTGGCTTAACAAAGACTAATTATTTACTTAAATTTTAGTGGAAAGACAGTATTTTTAAAACTCAAGTTACACTCCTAAAGATGCATTTTGAGTATTGCAGCAGCTGAATATTCATAGTGCCTACTGACTTCACCACTACAAAGAAGGTAGGGTTGGCCTGCGGCCTACAGGATTGAGAAAAATGTAGGAAATACAAGTTTAATTTACCATTTTAAAGCAATAACATGTTTTATATATATATATATATATATATATGTCACTATTTAAGAGATTTGGAGAGAAAAGCTTTATCTGTTCATCTTTTTCTGTAAAAGAGGAAGATATCACTTAAGAATTAGGTCCTAATTTTCAGAAAAATTCCCTGACATCAGATGACTTCTAAGGCCCAAGTGAACATGAGAAAATTAGCTGGCTTTACTTGACGTTTTAAGAACAAATAATGTCACAATATGGAAGCTACAGAACAAGCACATCTCTGAGGTCTTTCACGCAATCTTTATATACAAAACCCACACAACAACAACATGGGGAGAGCAGGAAGTGGAAGAGACCACCTTCTTCTTGGGAGTGAATTGATCGATCACTGTGGAAGCAGCAGGGAAAAAACAACAACAAAAAAACCCACCAAAACCACAAGAACACTCAAAACAAACCCAAAACAAAACAAAAAAACCCTGTGGCTCCATAGCCCAAAAACCTTGATTTTAAATAGTGGCTGAAATTCATGGCATTCCAAGTGCTGCCAGACGCAATCAGAGGCCTGGGATTCCTGGTCACTGCAGCATATGCCTGGGAGCTACACAGAAAAATCGGGTAAGTTAAGTCCTTTACAGGCCATTACTTGTGGGGTTTCTTCCTATCATAGCAAAAACGATAACCTTGCCTAAAGATCCTGTCCTAAGAATCACAAAACATACTTTTTATCATAGCCAGACAATGGCAAAAAAATGGCAAACAAATCTGATGACTCTTAACAGATTGTTATAAGGCCAAGGGCTTTTGGCCTGTGAGACTTGTACACATTCAGAAAGGTCAAAGCTGCTACTTCAGCATTCATGGCAAGACCAGAAAAAATTCAGATTTGGCCAAAATTATATGATGGACTAGTTAGCACAGGGCTTTTTGTGCCACTGTCCCTAAATTATACAGTTCAAACCAATTTAAGTCTACCCTGTAGCAAGCAATGTAATACCTCAAGGAGATCTTGGCTTTGGGAGAGGAAAAGGGGACTTTCATGCTCTGGTGGGACAGGCCTCTTTTGCCAAGCATGAACCCACACAGCTTGAATTGATTCAAATTCCACAGCCATGAAGAATTAGAAAAATTAAAATATTACTTTATCATTTTAAATAAAATTAATTAAAATCCACAGCTCCAAGCCTTAAAATACCACAAGAAAGGTTCTTTAAAAACAAAGTGGTTAAGTCTCTCAGCTGCTGATCCCCATTTTGCCTATCAAATCTGTTAGATGAGCCAAGGTCATATCACCTTTTTTCCACATATAAAACAGGTACTGTAAGTTTAAGCATTATTATGTAAATTTGTGTTATACAGAAATATAACCACAATGTAGTTTTATTAAAAACAAAACCAAAAATCAAACCAAACAGAAGCACCAAAGGCTTTCTGCGTTTGTTTGTGTATCAAACCATGTTAAAAGGAGGATGTGCTATACGCTCCAGAGATGTCTCTGGGAAAAAAAACAACACACAAAAATGCAAAAAACAAACCAAACCCAAAAATCACTAACAAAAAACAAAATATCAAAAACACCCTCCACACCACAAAAAAATCCAAGCAAAACCAAAAGACCAAACCCTCAAAGAACCCACACAAAAAGAAAACCCCCAACCAACGGAGAAAAAAAATACTACCACAAACCCAGAATATAGGAGTAGCAGGTGTGATGACAACATAATTTTTAAAATACAAAGCAGTCTTTAGAACCAGAGAAAACTAGCTTAAATAAAAAACTGCTTAAAATATTAAGAAAAAAAGAAATCCAACGTACCCTTCCCTTACTGTGAGATTCTCTTCAGAAATATTTATGTATTCACTTTGAATCAATATCTCGATTTGAACTTAGAAATTAAAGCCCTGAAGTTAGCTGCTAACTCTGTAGTTAATATAAATCTATTGCTTCTGTAGGAAAGTAAAGGCTCAGCACTTCAATGACTGGCTTAAAAGAATGAAACAAGACGGATTGATCAAACATGGACAGTGCTTTAGTTCATTCAAAGAAAGCCTTGCGTGCTTCATGCCACTGCCTTTCCATTGTGCTCCCAGACAGCCTGCTGACAACTCCCAATTTATAAGAACTCATGCACTGGGCAAGAAAAATGTTTAGAAGGCATTTGCAGAAATGTTTAACAGAAGTAGTAGTCTATTCATTATACATATAAAATATATTCAGAAAACTTTAACCTCTAATGTTTCAACCTAGCCATCTCACTGAGACATACTCTGTAAGGTGTGCTTATAAGTAAAGCTATGAATTTATTACTCGTAATTACTAATTTGTTGCTCTTAATTACTGATGCCAGATACTAAGTACAAACGAGGTGAATTCCACCACCTCAAACGTCAATGTAATTTACTGAAAAGTCTGACAGAACTGTGACAGTCTCCTACAAGGACACATTACTGCGGCATAAAATACAATCTACTTTAAATTTTACATAGGTGTTTTTCTTCTGATTAAAACAGCCAGGAAATATTAAGCAATAGTTAAATTCAGTGCAGAGAACAAAAAGCTGAACAGTTTATCAAATACACACTAGTTTTCTTCTAGGTGTGTGTCATGTTACCTCCTAAATAATTAAATGAAAAGTATTTATAAACATTTGTGCAAAACTATTCTTCACTAAAATCTTAAAAACAAACAAGTGGAAGCATACATTGGTAATGTTTGTACAAGAATGTGGTAGCTTCCCCCAAAATACCTAACCTGACATGCAGAAGCTGACAGTTGAGACTTCCTTCGAAATGAGCCTCTTGGTGTCCCAGTGCACTACATTACCTTCAAAATGTTTTTATTATGTTCCTTTCAAACAAGGAAAACCTCCGATAATGTTGATGGAAGCAGGAGCAGTGTAGAGCTAGTTCTTACAACTAGAGTTCCAGGACTTATGAAGAAGTAATGTCAAAAACAGGGTTTGGAGGAAAGGCTTCAAAAGTCTATTTTAACACTGTGATCAACAACAGCATGCATAAGAGGTTACATTTACTTTCACATCTGGCATAAAGAAGGAGTAAACGTCACTAAAATAGAAGAACAGAATTTGAAGGTTGGTAGAAAGAAGATTTTAAGATTACTTGTCACGTTCATGTACAAAATATGAGATTAGGCTACAAACTGCACTGAGCCTATAGTTATATGAAAACAGCTGAGATTGTAAAGTAGCTTGTAGATAGATACAATCTTTCTGTTTCATTTTAGAACTTCACTAATATTTAACAGCTGTACAGAGAATGCTACAAAGAGCCAATTACGTAATGGAAATCTTCTACTAAATATATGTAATACCAAAATCCATTTTCAGTGTTTCCCACTTTGTTTTTCAAGTTTTAAACCAAACACTACAGATTTACAAAAGCAGCAAGAACCATTTATTACAATTCAGTAGGTTCTATCACCAAAGGCTGTATAAGCATTACGAAAACAGAAATTGCATTTCACACATTTTAAGTTATTTTTAAACACATTACTGTCTGATCAGAAAAAGCCTTAGTGATACCACACTACAGCAAAGTAAACACAATGGACCAGTTTCAGCCTGATGGAAGCAGTCATAACTTCTCTGAAGTTATTTCAACAAATTCTGAACCTTGACTTATCTTTAAACCATGGTTAGCCTCTTAAGCAAACCCTTATTGAGGTCTTTAAAGAGACTTTAAATTGACAAAAGGCATGATTTGCCCAGTACTAGCCATATGCAACATGGGATTTAGAAGAGGAACACAGAACAGGAAGGACTGAAAGGATATCAGCATGCCCTGTTGTCATCTCCCAGCCCTCTCCGGCAGCATCATAAAGTCACAAGTTCCCACAACAACCCTCTGATTCTTCTTTGAGTCCCAGTCCCTGGTGCTGCCTACGAGCAGCAGAGAGCAGTCATGGCACTGCACCAGAGCCAGGAATAGCACATCTTTTCCCATGTGAAGACCTGCGCTACAGGCACCTCCCCACCATGTCACCTGAGCCTCTTGTTTCCCACACTGACAATCTCCATTGTACCATTTGCATAGAAGCAAGGCCAAGCAGATTCTCACTGTTTAGCAGGAGCCCTATTTCTGCTTACAAATAAAATATTGTAATGAATTCTTCATGTCAAACTCTCCTGTAAGAAGCTTTTCCAATTAATGGGGTAGTTATATCAATCAATTGAAAATGTCTATTTCTTAATGAGCTGATATCTAGATAGCTTCACGTGTAATGAAAGACACTTTTCCCACAAGTTGTCACACTGATTGATGAATTAATAGTAGGTTCTTAATCTCAGATAACAGTTATTCAGGCACTGATCCCAGCAGCAGTTTGGTAATCTAGGATGGTAGTTTTAGCCTCCTGCACAACTCAAGATTCTTTTTATTGGTATTTTACTTCATTTAACGGAAAAGGTAGGGACACTGGTTACAGTCTAAGTAACCAGCGTCCCTATCTTTTCCTTTAAATAAAACGTCTTTACTCAGCAGTTTAAGGAATGGAAGAGACCATCTGTCCTTACAAGTTGTGCTGCATTTGTATCCTGAGCTAGAAAGTTCCCTTCCCTTTCCCCTTATCCTTTTACTCAAAGGCTAATTCTGTAAAAAACGAAGGGTTCTGCACTTACACACACCTAACCAGTGTTATTCAATCCTGAATAAGGAAAGCAGGATATGCAGACTTCGCATGCAACATAGTTGAATATCAAGTACACAAAGGGGCCCCTGGGTGAAATATTCTACACAAGTCTTTTGTTGTTGAAAAAAACCTGTAGGGATAAGCACTGGCTTTCCATACAGAGAATTGGAGGAAGAAGCTGTGCATGAAAAGAACATGGGATGGGAGATTCCTTAATGGTAGTAAGTCTTATTACCAATCTGGCAACAGGAGAAAGATTTCCTTTCTAAATCAAGGAACAAAATATCTAAGGTTCATGCTACAGAGATCTGGTTTACTCCATTGGTTTCAGAGAGCTAGGTAATTTCAAAAATGTATGTGCCAACTACTTCTTACACAAAGACATAGGCTGGCATTTGAAAACTCATGAACCTTAACTGTAGCAATGCAATTTTCTGATGTACATCCCTCGTTGCCCACAGATGTCCACTTGGAACAGGTCAGCTCCCTAACAATAACATGGTCCATCCCTTTTATATAGAACTGCTTCTATCCTAAAAGACAGTCTAGAGAAAGTTACAAGTGTGTCCATGCAACTCGTGTACCCAAGAACAGTCAAGTAACATTTATGACATCCAACGAAGATGAAAAGAAAGCAGGTTTTTTCTAATATTTTAATTGGTTCTTCTATTTTGTCATTTTTATAAATGGTTTATTACTCATTTTGATCATCGGTATTTGCAGTTCTCAGCTGGGAGTCTTCTAATGAAATCTACAAGTGAATTCTCACTTTCAACTGTTCGCTATTGACAATCTTTTAGATCACATTTCCATGGAAACAAGCTGAATGGTAAAAATAAAGAGAGTTTTAAAAGTTTTTAAAATTCCCTTATACTACCTCCACTGAGATGATCTCCATAGAAATAAGATCAGAAAGGTCTAAGCTAGGAAACAATAGAGAAGGATCCACACTTGGCATGCACAGCTGCTGGCTGCCATCTGCAAATGTAGATTTAAGCATCTAGTGGCTGTAGCGATTGACACTCAAGCAAAACCAGCTACACAACAGAACTGCAGAAAAACATTTTTCTGAAACTAATGTGCTTGGAAAGTAAACATTTTAAAACACAGTTGACATTTAAAATATGACACTGAAGCCAGCAAGTTTAAAGAATATCAAAAAGAACTACAGATTTTCTGTAAATTAAAGGTATTGAGTTAATATTTCCCCCCATTCCCTTTAACTCATTTTTCTTCGCCTCCACCTTTTTTCAAGATATACAATTTTATGTGAAAACAGACACTCAGATCTCTAAAGCCCAATTAGACAAGTGATTATACTGAACTTATGAAATATGCCTATTTGAAATAAAATTTTTAATAGAAAAAAAGCAGACAAAATTCCACAACTATTCATGTATCTCCTAGCAAGTACAAGTTGCCATAGCTAGCAAAACAAAACAGCAATTAAAATACTTACGGTCATACATTTAAATCAAACTGATTTAAAGTTGCTTAGGGAATGCACAAATATATAGCATGCATTAGACTAGCTTTTTAGAACTACAACCACAATTGCAGCACAAATTTAGAGGAAAACACGGTATCTGTTTTCTACATAGGCAGCAGCATATAGGCACAGACTGTGACAGTTGATGGCAAACTCCTCATTGGATCTATAGAAGTAAATGTAATTAAAAGGGGAGAACAAAATCAGAATAATAATAAAAAAAAACTAGGGAATTATAAATGAGAATACAGGAAAGTGGCAGATTATTCTGTGTTCTCCAAACGCAAGCCTTAATAGGTCTTGGGCTGTGGAACAGCTGCTCTTCAGCTGAAGTGACCAGACCAGGATGATTCAGAAACCTGTTAATGCACTCAAAACTGAAAATCCAGAACAGCAAGTTGCTTTTCTGGTATTTACATGAAGCGCTGAATACTGAACAACTGTGAGGATGAGCTGCTCCAGATGATCCAATTTTACTCTGCTCTGGAAACTGCTTGTTCATATGTTTATTCTTCATGCAAGCAAGACTAGGATCTGGTGGCATTTGGGGGATGAGCTCTACAATCAAAGCAAGACCAACTTTAGGTACATGAAACAATCTACTCTCACCTGGGGATTACCCGGTGTAGGACTTTGGGATCAGAAGACAAAAACAGGACAGCCCTGCTCTAGCTTTGTAGAGCGCATTGCGGCTGTTCCAGAGTGGGGGGGTGGGGG
>NW_015090885.1:7645784-7759008 GCF_001431845.1 Calidris pugnax
GGGGGGGGTGGGGGAAGTCACAGGTCCTGAACAGGGACCTTTGTGCATATACTAGAAAAGATCAACATGTTTACATTTCTAAATATATAATGTGATGCAGGGCTCTAACTACTGAGGCAGTCAATCCATTTGACTGACCAGATTCTAAACAGCAGTATCATAAGGCACCAATGAAAGAGTTATCCATGGAATAATGTTTCTGCTGTCTGGGTATGAGAAAGAAAGTATAAAACGGGAGCCAAAAATAACAATACACCTCTCCTTCCATTCTATATCATGAAAAGGCAAAATATGTTCAGAAAAGAAGTTAATAGAAAAATGGAAAGAAAAATGAAAAAGGAATTCAAACATATGCACACAGATGAAGGCCGTTTATAACAACCTGATATATAATTGAAGCCAACCACTGACATATAAAAAGCCATTCTCCTCAGTACTCTGGAACAAGACCATTGTTTCCCTGAATGTGTTATGGACTATAAAAGACTCAATGACTTGCATCAAGGATCTGCAAGGATAGTGTGCCATAAAATTTTCTTTTCAACGAGACACACTAGTAAAACCTCAGCAGGTGGCGAGGGATGCCACAATTCAGTGGTGAAGACTACTGCTGATCACCTTTCCAGAGGCATCCTATCCCTATGTAATGTAACACTTCCAATATTTTCAGAATTTAATGGAAAGTGATAGCAGAAAGTCTATACCTTTTCAAGATACTATAGCTCTTAACACTCAGCATGCCCATCAAAAATTTGCCTGTGCCATCTCTGGGACCTGCACCATAGCCTGCTGACCTGTTTATAGGAAATAATGATAATAATGAAGAATGAAATGGTGGTTTAGAGGTATCTGCTAATAGATTAGAGGTGGATCTAGCTAATCATAAGAACTGTGTGCTACAATTAGCAGAGAGGCTGCCAGCAGCTGTGGAGTCCCTCTCAAGACAAAACACTAAATAATGCTGATGCTGGCAGACTAACAAGAACAAGAGGGTGGTCAACCTTACTTGGCCTCTCTGAATGAGACTTGTGGGATTAGCTAAGAA
The DNA here is from genome assembly GCF_001431845.1 of Calidris pugnax. Classification (NCBI taxonomy): domain Eukaryota; kingdom Metazoa; phylum Chordata; class Aves; order Charadriiformes; family Scolopacidae; genus Calidris; species Calidris pugnax. Next base: position 7,646,830 of record NW_015090885.1, read on the forward strand.
CGCATGCAGAATGCAATAGGTTAAACAGCAATACTTGCTTGAGGAAACGCATGTTGTGGAATAACTGATGCATGTATGTAAGAAACAAGTTTTGTCAACCATTAGTAAATAAGAGATATTGTGACTTAAAATACATACGTGTAAGTTCTTATATTTCATTAGAATTAGACAAACAACTGATCAGAAAAAAAATTACAAATGACAAATAAATAAATCAGACTGTAGGTATAGCTAAGTCAGACTCCAACAGATATTAGCTGTTTAATAGTAGAAGACTGATTTGCTGCTGTGTTGCTTAATTTCCTGAATATGGGGAGCTGGAGCAATGCTGGCTCTGCCACTTCCAGCGTAACTGGAGCAGGAATGTTATAATACATCAGCAATGCTGCACAATAGCTGCCTGCATCAGCTACGTGGCCTGGGGGGATTCACTGGATCTCCAAAATATCTGTCCAGAGACATTTAGAAACACACACACACAAAAAAAAACACTAGAGGGACCTTTAAAAAAATAAACAAAACACAAAACATGAGTAGTCTCTACATTTCTCATTTCAGAAATTTCTACAAATTCAGAGATCACCTGTTACTCAGCTGTCTGGGACCAGCTCCATGCAGCCATGTCAGCGCTGCACAGCCTCTGACCCAACAAGCCTCGTGGCACTGGAGCTGGTCCATAGACACCCCCACTCCCTGTGTATGGCAGGAGGGGAATCTCAACCCTGCTAATTGGTTTGGCCTACTGAACAGCCAGAATAACATCAGGGCAGGGAGAGACACTCGGTAGAAGTGTCCTCAGCCCTCAGTTTGAGACCTGACCTTGTCTGCTTTATGATTTTATGCACACAGAAATATGAGACAAATAACTGACTGCTACTAGCTAACCCCTTCAAAAATTGTGACATCAGAAACCTTGACATCAAGCCACAAATCTGACTTAAATGCACAAAGTTCCAAATATTAGTTTCCTTTTACTTGCTTTACAAACTATGAATCTTCAATTTTGTTATTTGAAATTCCCCTTCAGCAGCAGGAAGATCCTTTTCTGCCTTTACCACACCAAGCAGCAGAGCTTTAAGCAAATACCACAGAATCAGAGCAAACAGCAGTCCTTGCTACGTGCGCTCAGAAAGCGGGCCGTGACTCAGAGTTTCCCATTTTCATTTTCTGACTCATTGCTCAGAGAAAAAGCATTTCAGTACCAGTGATGGTGGAAACTGTATAAATAGCTCTCCAAGATCCAGGTTTTCCCACTGAGAAATGGTGGGTCCCGGAGTCTATTTTTACATGGGCATTGGCGTATTTAAATTACTGCCATTAGCAAGCAGCCAATGAGGTTATTATGGATGAAGTAAAACCCACAAGAGTATCTATCCATTCATTCTTTCTGTCTCTCCCCAATTCTTCCTAAAACCTCTGATGTTTAAAAGGAAGAAGGGGAAAAAAAAAAGTCCTGCCATTTCTGCTTCTTATTGAATTAGCACTAGTCAATTAGTGATCTTAATTGAAACTATACCAAATGGAAACAATTAAAAATAATAATTATACAAAGCAGCTATATAAGACTTTTCATCTTTGAAGTGCTTTACAAACACTAACACATTAATTTAAACTAAGACATAAAACTAAAGAAGCAAAACTAAAGATAATGAGGGGAAGGTTAAGTGACAGATCACTGAATTTTACCAACATGTGCTGCAAGTTACAGTAACGAGGAGCTTGCTGTATCAGTGCAGATGCCTTTATCTGACACCACATACACTCAGATAACTGCAGCAATGCCACTTCAAAACTTTACTGCAACACATTATTCCTTTAAGCACATTACTAATGAGCTCCTTCAAAACTGCCCTTAATTCCTCTCCACCTGCTGTGCTACCAGGCGAATTAAAGCCCACTCCTGGGATACACACCTGGCTGAAATACCTGCTAGCAAACTGCTGATGAGCAATTGAAGACCTGCATCTTTCACCCACCACTTCGTGCCTTTCACCATCATCTAACAAGTGGTGTTGGTACTTCTCAATAACATGATTCACAACCTCATTTTATTTCCAAGCTACTTACCCCTTCTGAACAATCAGAGTATCAAAAGGGGGAAAAAAACCCCCAATACTAGAGCTATTGGAATTATTAAAGGTTAAAAAAATTATATTTATTGGCTTGCAAAGGATCATGTTGATATACTCAAGTGAAAGCCAAAAGCCATGGCATCATATCCTGCCATTTCACTGACCTCAAAAGTTCTGAAAATAAAATCTGAAAACTGAACAGAAGAACTAATTATTAGAAGTGGGGCAAGCTGGATAATATAAGTAGCAGCTCAGTTTATTTGCATATTCTAGATACATGGATCACAAATCTACTTCTTTTCTAGGTTGAGTTAGAGCAGTGCACAAAAATTCTACAGAATAACTTTCATTATATTGGAAATATATATATTATATATAAATTTAATAAAGTGTACAACTACATAAAAACCAGAAGTCAGCAGTATTTTTTAAAAGATAAAAAATAAAATGCTATCCATATCAACCTTATACATGTAGTCTGTGAACTCCGAAACACGAACAGTGGAAAACAAATGGGGAAGAGAAAGCAAAAAAACACAATCGCCAATGTTTTCCAGCAAACCAGTTTGTTCATACTTCCCATGTAATTGCTTATTTACTAAGAGCTTGTAAAGTAGTACTGTCTCCTGGGGGAACCCAGCCTCAATCATACTCGTCAAAATGTACTGGAAGAAAACAGCCTGCTACCCTTACCCAGTGCTCCTTCCTTTCATCCAGTTTCTCAGTGCACAAATGGTAGAAGCATCAAGCTCCTAGTTGCCCTATAGTATATAAACTGGTATTGAAAACACTCCCTTCACTAGAGTTGAGTACAGTATCATCAGAGCAATCTCTCAGCCATCTCCTCTTTTCTACATTGTGGTGCATTCTTCAGATGTGTCTGAAGAGGAGAAGATATGAATTACGATAATGAATAATTCATTCCCTCTTCCAGACTCTCCTCCTCCTATTACCCATATTTTCAATTAAATAAAAAAACTAAAGATACCCTCTAAATCCATTTCTGGTAAAGCTGATGAGAGTAAAGGACAAAAATTCATTTTACTATATTTTAATCTATTTTGGTAGACAGAACAACATGTCATATAATGTTATTCATAAAGTGTGTCAAGTGGATCCTCTCTATTCTTTGTGTTGTGTGCATAACTTTCAATTACATGGGTATATATTAGGCACCGTGTTGTTCATGTCTGCATACTTGGCAAAGTAGACCAGTCTATCTTCTTACGTAGTTTTGCAATCTCATTAGGTTCACCCAAATCAAAAAACAGCTAGAAGGTATTACTTTAATGAATAACTTCCTATGAGGAGACACATACAGACCTTCAGTAAATATATTTTTCCATAGGACTGTTCAGATTTCTGAAGGGAAAAACCCTCCAAAGTGAGTTGTGGAGAGATTTATGTATTCACTTGCTCTATTTTTAGTTCACCATTTTCTCTGAAGAATACATAATTCATTCACCATAAGATACACAGAACAAACTTTGGCCTTCCAGAAGGACCTGGTTTGTAACATGAGGCATCACTCACCACGTGGGCACTCTGTGTTAGGAGCATGTCCTGATCAAGTCAACTGCAGTTTCCAGGAAACCATTTCTCAGTGATGGATAAAGGATGTTTATCTCTCCATCTTTTATGACTTTGAAGGGATGGGTTGGACACAGAACTAAAAATAAAAGGTAGAAGTGTCCCACCATATCAAGTGATTTACCCTCCCTGAATGTGATGCCTAATGAAGGCATCTTTCCTGTACTCGTATTCTTTTGTGGCAGGGATTTTGAAGCTTCTTCGGAGACTTATGATCCCACTGAAATGATACCTTTCTAGGTGAAATAACAGTAAGTGTCCAAACCTTCAACTGGAAAGTATTTGTTTCAGTTATGCTATTCATGAAAACAAAACTAGAACTTGAATTTCAGTATTTCTAGCTGTCTGGTGCTAAGTGTTGACAAATAAAAGTCAGCAACATGTGACAAACTCAATCTCACAATTCTCCCCACCAGGTGTTTCAGGACCTTTTTTTGAGCACAGACCACATGGCTGAGTCACATGGCACAAAATTCACAAAGAAATTTATAAGGCTGAAAATTGCAAATCAAGGAAGTGATAGTAAGAAAAAATACGTAGCATTAGCAAATTCTCAAAAAGCTCCTACAAACAACTATTATACTTAGGCAATTCAGTGAAATTCTCAGTGTCTGAGTTCAAAGAGCACACATACATTCATGTATGTAATTTCTGAGCTGCAAAAAGAACTAATGTATTTTTGGCATATGTCTTCACAGGATTTTTTTTTGATGGAGAACATTAGCAAGATTTAGATTTTTATTTAGAACTTCTAAATCAGTGAAGTTCTTTACATATCATTTACTTAAAATAGTTCTATGACTATCTGGTCTAATTAAGAAACATTGGAAAAAAGCTTCCATAAAAGTTAGATTAATAACACTGAAAGAATGTATACCAAAAGCAGACAATTCTTATAGAACATGACTAAAAATCTTTAACTTATTTTCTGTAGACTGAGCTCAATTTTTGCTATTAAACACACCTTTTCTGTAGGTTTTTCTGTTTTTTAAATAATGTTTTTAACAGACCTTGCAGTTTTCTGGAATGCAAGTGTTGGAGTATTCAGGGGCCCAGAAGGAAGAAAGCAATACAATTCAGTTTTGAGAGTTATGAACAGAAATTTCATTCTTTAGAATTAAGAGGTTCCACAAGAACTTAAAGTCCCTGGGAAGGGAGGAAAAGCGAATTTCATGTTCAGTTTTATCTTCCTATTCCTCTCTAAGGAAGAGACCGCAGGACCCAAGTCTCCTCACGTAAAGGAGCAAAAGACTGAGACTACCTGAGAATGAAGAAACAGCCCAGAGCAGGTAGAAATAACCATATAACCATAGACACCAGAGATCAATGTCATTCTTTCATCATATTTTTCTCCCCTTGATCAATCACAGCTATGTAGATGGGAGCAGACAGACGATGATCATCTATGATTAATTGAAATAGACTGTTTCTATTGACTTCACATAAAATTAGTTATATTATTTTTTGCTGCATTTTATTTGTTACAGACACCTAAACGGCACATTTTTCTTCTGTACTCCATTTTCAGTACAAAGCTCTCTGATTCTCATGAGAACAGCTACCTCAAGATTTCTGCCCTTATTTATCAGATTTAAGAGGGTTGTATATGAAGTGGAGGTACAAAAAACATTGAGGTATATCATCCGCTACTCAGTCTCATCATCACTTTTGTTGAAATTACATACCTGCAAAAATAAGTACTTCCTTAGAACACAGTGTGCTTTTCTACCCTCCACTATCCCCAAAACACAGTAAAGTCTTTCCTAATTCTTCCTGTTCTGCTCTTCCGCTGAACCATGAAATGTAGGAAAGTCAAATCATAGATTGGTTTACGTAGAATATTCATCTGTAATCCCTTTTAAAATTTGCAAGTTCCTTTCTTGAAGCATGTATGTTAAAATAAACAAACATAGTTCTGTGTGTGCATCTGTTTTCTAATGAGACCTGACACAATAATTGGTGTGCAGCAAGTTGGGGTAGTTTAATATACTTCCCTCCTCATTTCTATCCAGCTTTATAAAGGTTTCATTAATCTTTGCCACTACCAACAGGAAAGCAATAAAATATGTATAACAAGTATAATAAAGTAAATAACAGCACTTAATAACAATCTAATCTTTCAGTTCTACTAGTAAATATTGGTTTCTGAAAACAAACAGGCTTCTTCTCAGAAAGGCTAATTAGCTGGTTAGTCAGACAGTTCAGGAACTCTAAAGTTCATTTTTTACAGTTGATGCAGATGAGAAGTATCAGATAAAACTTTTGGGCAAAGGTGTGAATTTGATGCAGGAGGAAAGAGTATTACAGTTGTCAATATTAACTTTTCTTTAATGCTCTGATGAGTCACTGTACTGTTCATTGTTCTGGCCACATCTAGAAAACTTGATCTTAGCGTCATAAATACAAAACAAGCAGTTGATTGAATATAAGAGAAGACAGACACAGAATGAACTGGAAGGTTGGATGTAACACTTGTGGTTTGGAAAAAGAAAAAAGAGAATTGTACTAAAGCCTCAAGCTTCCAAAGCCACAATAAATACACATGAATGAATTAAAATCTCCTCAAGACAAGGGTCTAATATTTTTGTTCTCATTACAGATAGAAGTAATGTTTTTCCCGTTAAATGGGATTTCTATATCTAACTTTATAATACAAATAGCCACCATTACTTCAAAGATTTCCTAATTCTATACCCTGTCAGTGTATTCCTACATAAGCTTTGTATATAAAAAAGAAGCACTTGGACCCAGGATTAGGAAGGAAAAGAAAAAAAAACTAAAAAAGTTAAGATGAAAATCGCTTTAAGCAACCTCTACCTGATCGGGAAAACTATTTACTATAAAAATGGCATTATAACTCCTACCCAAACAGTATTCCATCAAGAAAAAAAACCATGCTGCCCTACAGAAAGATCACATTTGGTCTAGGAATTGCTAGAAGATTTCTATATCAACTCAAGAGCTCTTCAGGAGTTAGCAGATCCTCTCTATATCCCAATTGCTTCGTGTGGTGTGTCAGTAACACTCTTTCACACTTGATAACAACCTCTCTTTTGACTCCACTTTCCCCTAATACATTACAGATCACTTTTCAGCAGTACCTATGAACACAGCTCTATCATATTGCCAGCCCTAGAAAGACAGAGGACCCTAAATGCACATCCATCTTCACTTCCACTTGCCTCTTCCTTGCTTCCTAGTATCTACAGTGTCATACATAGGACAGTTTTATTTAGACTTATGGCCAGGCTTTCTGTTTCGAGTTAAAACAGAAGTAGTAATGAGTAGAAGTTATAGAACAATCCTAGTTCAAACAGAAGATAACCAACATCTTACTAAGGGGTCCCAAGACTGATCAGAAGCATCAGGCCAGCAACTCACGGTTAGTAGCTATTCCACGCTTCCCAAATATTATCTCTCATTATTATGAGACACTACCACCCCCACCCACCTCCCACTACTTATATTTCTTCAGAGTTTGGTTTTGAATGTTCTCCTTGGAGATAGCTTCAGAGTGCTTACAAATGACACATTGCTCGTGCAGTGGAGTTGCCTGCGCCCAACATTTTCAAATTCTGTCTGTACCCCTGCCATACACATAAGCAGTGTGTAACACCACCCGTTCCTCCTGCTATACTGCAGTTCATTGCAGTTCAGTTGTTCTGGGCTGAAACAATTGCTGTGTCAGGGAGCGCTCCACAAGCCAAATGACTTTTAAAATACTGGTTGCTCCTTTTTGAGTGCATTCTTGTTGCAGAAAAGTTAATTTTTGTCATCTCAGCAATATGATTTACACTAAACTGTAATAGCACAGAGAAAGGAGAGAATGAAGAGTGGTGTAGCAGAAGCAGCTTGGGGCATAAACTTTGCACACTCTCTTTGCTGCCAATGTATCAAGAAATCCCAGAGGGAACTACTAAGAGCTCACTCCCCCTTTATTTTTCACATACTGTTATCACAGCGTATAAACCAGGCACCTAAAAATCTCTTTTTAGCACTGGACATCTGGAGTGCTAACTACACACTATTTTCTTTATACAGATTAACTCATTGTTACACAATATGCCTATTTATACATACAGTATAAATAGATACATGAAGTATAACTATACATACAGATCATGATCACAGACAAGTCATAATCAAAGTGACATAGTTCTCTGATAAATCAGACAGCAGGAGTTGGTAATTTTTCTGCCCAGTATCCTAGCTCCCTGCCCCTACCAGAAAATCCACTTACTTCCCTGCCAGTTTTCCACAGAAATCATGAGTAACACACACAGTGGGCCCCGTAACAAATCTTTACCTGGTGATGCATCTGCATGCAAATCCCTTGCTCCATCCGCCAGTGATTGAGCTTGTTCAGCTCGACTAAAACCTCCCACAGTGGACGGTTTGCAGGTGCAAATACTTGCAGATCAGGAAGAAATCCAGCCTAGCAAGGCCTTTGGGAGCATGAACTCCCACTTCTCCTGCTGCTTCCTGCCCATTGTCAGGCTCCACCTTGAAGATACCAGGAAACAAGGATGACCCCACCAATCTAGTGCCCCTTGCTGTCTATCTTAAAAGGAGGTTTATTAAATGATGGGTGTTTTCTTAAAAAACACTACTACCTCAACACCTTGGTACTGAGCACTTCTAACTAAACAGTTGTTCTTTTCATGGGCTTTTGGCAGGCAGGAGAATGACAGGCAGGATGACAGTCAATGTTGTGAATAAAAACAATTATTTATTCAATGTTGTGAATAAAAACAATTATTTATTCAATGTTGTGAATAAAAACAATAGTCTCTTGTACGTAAAGCAACAGCTCTTGAGTGAACTCAGGCGATTCAGAAGCCCTGTTGGGAAGCTGAAAAAAATGCAGGGATGGAAAAAAGTGAGAAAAAAAGACCTAATTAGGAACTGCACATTTGGCATCTTTGAAATCAAGGACTTAAGTTCTTATTTTGTCTTTGCTGTTGCACTTTGTCTATGCTTTTTTTCTTCTGCTGTGTTCACAAAACATTGTTTAGATTTAGCAGGTCACATATAAAGTAAAAGTAAACATTCCAGGTAGTCCCACCAACTTGTTCATCAGTGTGCTTATGCCATTTAATTTTTTTGTACTCTAAATATAAAGTGTATTACACAACTGTATTTTAATCTTAGTTTGAGGTATCTTAATCGAAGTTATTTAATCTTAATAGCACTTTATAAGGGAACCTTTAATGGAGGGAAGATTTATGTCCACAAGAACAAAATGAAAAACTGTAAGCAAATGAATATTACCTATTCTCAAAATATGGGTTATAACCCAAAGTCTTGTTATGAGTACATTCCCCATCCCAGCAGGAACACAATAGTTTATCACAAACCCTACAAATTGTCACATACAAAAAATTTTGCAAGCAGGAATAGTTTGGGAAATATTGCAGTAGATTTTAAAGCACCTTATGTTACCTAGATTATTTTGGAGAAGAAAATAACCAATGAACATAGGAAACAGAGTATGATATGCATGCTACAGTATAATTATTCAAAAGTTAGAGTTACCAGGGCTGATTTTCTGAGTGTGCACTCCAAAGCATCACTTGGATATAACAGAGAAACTGATGTTCTGCTAGATGACTTCAGCAGGATAGCAGCTACTTACAATTACTTTCCAACTACACATATTCCAACTACTTATTTTGCAGTTTGCATAGTTAGTACCATAGCAGACTTTTTTTTTCATTAGGCAGGATTTCTTTCAGGTATTATCATTTATCACTGTCCTGATATAACTACTGGACTTCCCCAGAGCTTCCCATCTCAATTTGGACCTACATCCTCTTGACCATTTGAATTGCTGAGAGCAGACTATGTGAGGCCACAACTGGAGTACTGCGTCCAGTTCTGGGCTCCCCAGTTCAAGAGGGACAGGGAACTACTAGAAAGAGTCCAGCGAAGGGCTACAAAGATGATTCAAGGATTGGAGCATCTCCCTTATGAGGAGAGAATGAGAGAGCTGGGACTCTTTAGTCTGGAGAAGAGAAGGCTGAGGGGAGACCTTATCAATGCCTACAAGTATCTCAAGGGAGGGTTGAAGGAGGAGGGAGCCAGACTCTTTTCAGTGGTTCCCAGTGAGAGGACGAGGGGCAACGGGCACAAGTTGGAACATAAGAGGTTCCACTCAAATATGAGGAGAAACTTCTTCACGGTGAGGGTGACAGAGCCCTGGAACAGGCTGCCCAGGGAGGTTGTGGAGTCCCCTTCTTTGGAGATTTTCAAGACCCGCCTGGATGCAGTCCTGAGTAACATGCTCTAGCTCTAGGCAATCCTGCTTCAGCAGGGGAGTTGGACTAGATGATCTCTATGGTCCCTTCCAACTCTAAAATTCAGTGAAATTGCCTCTAATTCTGGATCTCCAGAGGTACTTCTAGGGAAGACATTGCCTGCTGAGTAACCCATATGAAAGTCTCCTGTATCAATTATGTAAATTCTAATACACATGTCAGTATCAGGATTACAGTTGCTTACTCACACTCATTCCCAAAGATCAACTACTTTAAGCCTTCTGAAGAACCAGTGAACCAGAGAAGTAACCAGTAACCAACCAGAGCCTCTAGTTAGTTACTCCTTCAGAGGCATAGAAAAACTACAGTGAAGCATATGTAGACACTAAAGACATAGGAATTCACACAAAGTAATAAAATATTCCTATGCTCACTCTTGAACCAGTTTCCTGAACCTTAGGCATTTCCCAGGACACATGATCCTATCTAAAATGCCAATATTCCCTTCTTGCAGATTACCTCTCATTTACAGAGTACTAGTCCACTGCTTTCATCCATTAAGCTTGTTTTACTAACTTAAAAAAAAACCAACACAAAAACAAAACCGAAGTATATTGCAAAAAAACAAGTCATGGTTTACATGCTTTAAGGATGTGTTTATCAAGATCAGAGAAATTTAATGGGAAACAAATGTTGAATCACTGTAACGGGGATTCTGAATATTGGATATTTAGTTATTTAATGGCTGATATCCTAAAGATTTCTATTATAAATGGAAGAGGGTGGATCATGACACCTGAAAAAACTCCCTGAAATATGAGCCAATATTGTTAGTATTACAGAAGGACAGAACTGATCAACAGTGTTAAACATTGCAGAGCAAGAAAAAAAAAAATCTGTAAAATAACTCAGCATGGTGCAGAGAGAAGGCAAGAACAGCTAGTAGTTACAGTGCAAAGGCCCAGGTGGTTCAACAGCCTATCCCTAGCAATGGCAAAGAGTAGATCATAGAGAAATTTAAGAACAGGGCAAACGGGCAGGGATGCTGCTCCAAAACACTCTCCAAGTCTCCAGCTGTCTCACAGACAAACTGTCTGTGAGCTAGCATCCTTCTCAGTTTTTTTCCAGGACTCCCCTGTCAAACCAATTACAGTCTGAAACTCTAGTAAAATTAGGGAGAGAAAACCCCAACAAAATGAGGGACAACAGAATACAACAGCCTTGATTTGACATGATAGGAGGAAAAAAAAAAAAGTAAAAAGCATAGCTGAATCTCAAGGTTTCAAAGTCTGCCCAATATCTACCTAAGCAAAGATGAATATTACTGTAGGACTGTCTCAAGAACATCTTTTCCACGTTTCTTTCAATTCACATTAAAGTCAGTGTATCCATGTGCTATAGTTTCAGTAAAAGCATCTTTATAAAATAGCAAATGCAACCAAAAATGAATATTGCAATTCAAAGACTTGTTTCCCAAGCATCCTTGGAAGGAAAAGAGTCTGACCTATTCTGTCTTTATTCTTCTAAGCAGAAGAAACCATACTCCATCATATTTTTGTCTTATTTTCATATGCAAATTTAAATGTAGAGGTGGCTTAAAAAGCACAAAAGGCATGTAGGACAAAATACTTTCAGACTAGTTTAACTGTTGCTTTTGCCTTTCCTTTCTATAATGCATTTTGTACCATTTAGCCCTAGCCTTAAGTTTCTGGGTATGTGCTGCAGAGAACTTCTCATAGCACGAACACTGTTTTAAGTCTCTTGACTTCTGTATATACACAGCACCCAGAGAATAATTACATAAAGAGACTGATGGCATTTTCTGTGGCATTTCACTTTTGATGCGGATAAAAATAGTCAGCATGCATTTGTACGTACAAGCATAACTTTTTGTGAACAAACATTTGAACAAGAATTTTCAACTTGCATGGATTATAACAGAGCTTGTTTAAGCAATAAGTACTCGCTCATTTCCTGGTTTTAGCTCTGAAAAACTCAGGAATTTATCTCCTTGACAGCCTCCCCATGATAACTGATATTACGTCCCCCAAAAAATGGAGAGAGTGAAATGCTTCCTTACACAAAGAAACGCCTCACTTTGGCTGCACAGGCTATGTGTGTGTATGCATGCACAGGTAGTGTCTGCAGATGCTAAACACCACCATTCCCATGTGATGAGCCAAGAGGCTACCTGGTGTTTTTAATTAAAATGCAGTCAGCTGAAAATCATTAATATTGCCAGAGAAAGAAAAACAACCTTTACTCTACTGGGCACGGGTAATAAAGTTTTGGGGTTTTAACTCACTGAGCTCCATCTGTGAAGGTTAAGATGAAGGTTAGCACAGAGAGGATTGCAGCTCTATTTTGTAGACCCTATGGTTGCATATCATTCAACCCTTACCTCCATAAAATTAATCACGGATTATATTACAGGATTACACCTATATTTTTTCTTTAGTTTTTTTTTTTTTTAAATACATTACTTACTCTCTGTAATAGACAAAATGTAAATTTAAGGCAAGCCATCTAAATAGAGCATGCTTAACTTCAGCATACCAGGCAGGACTAAACTTGCAGACCTCTTGCAATTTAAATTCTGACAATGTAAGAAAACTGCAATTGATATTCTGCATAATGGAACTGAACTGAGGCATTAGTATTGTAATGAAGTAAAGATGGAGTAAAGATCCTTCCATTTAAAGTTATGCTTTTCAGTTTAAAATCATTTTGTGAAAATTCTTGTTTATTCATTTGTTAAACATACTAAGAAAAAAATAAATTCTAAGAATCGGTATTTATCACTCTTATTTGTTGGGGATTTGCTCGGGGTGAAGGGTGTGTGTGCACATGCACAACCTCCCTTACAGCAGTAAGGAGTATGTCTCAAAATGAACACACAAACTTTCTTTAATGTTCACTACCCATGGAATTTACCTGGTTTTTCACCTACTTTTTTTTTCCATTCAAAAATGAAGTTATACTCCTCATTCCAATAACATACAGATTATAATTAGCAGTTGAAAGAAATAAACATTTGCAATCCGAGAAGCATACAAATGTTAGTTCTCATACCATTCTTATAGTGTAAGCCTTTTCATTAATATAAAAAGATCGATTTGCTCAAGTTGTGAAAAAATGGGAGAGAAAGATGGAGTGCACCCATGATATCTGCTGATGGGAGGGTTTCAAATAACTGAAATTCAAAAACATTGTACTAAAAGACAAATTCCATGTCCTATCCTCTCATTCTCTATGTAGGTGATGTGGGCAACAGGAAAACAGCAATCTATTGAAAGCTGGAAGAATCACTCGGGATTGAAGAGCTCAACTACTGTTTAGGAAATACAGATAGTACTGCTTGTGCTGCCAAACTTTTCTGGAACAAACCTTTGTGCTCTATTTTTCTCTTTACTAAAACCAGAATGCTTCATGTCATCAGTTTGCAGGTATAGTTACATGATTTGGGCCATAAATTTACACAATCAGATAGAAAGTGACAGGTAGAATAGTAACAAGAAAGCAAGAAAAACCCAAGCAGCAATATATTCAGTTGAGCTTCTCAGAGAAATCTTAGAATATTTAAGAATTTCAGACTATCAAGTATCAAATAGAGTTCAATTTTTCAAAAACAGATTTACAAAACCAAACATCAAATCTGAGAACATGAAGATAAGAATTGTTATGAATTCAGTACTTGCATTTAATCGCTACAGATATACATGTGCTTCTGCACTTACAGATCTTCAGTCTGTCTTCACAGGTTTCCTCTTACAGCATGCATGTCTCTCCCCCAATAAAGAGACCCTACAATCTCAAAGCCAACAACATTTCAGTTGGCCTTTCATTTCTGAAAGTCTGTTCTCCCTTTATGTTTTGAAGAAAGGAAAGATTAATTAGTCTTTTCCTTATGTTAATTTATTTCCAATTCAAACTGTTGATCCTACTTTATTAGCCTCAGTGAAGAATACTCTGCATTTCTCACAACTACAAGGGTAAAGCTGCTTTGTAGAGCTGGCTAATATTCTATGATCTAACAATTCAATTAATTTGGAATGTGTCTTACTGATTAATAAAACCTTTTACAGAATTGGCTGTTTCATCTGTATTCATAACCTGACACTAATGGCTTCCTTAATTCAGCAAGTTATGTAACACAGATGATAAAATATTTATGTTAAGATATTGTAAATTTAATTTTATTATTAATGTCTGATAATATTATCAAAGTTTGTCTCATATTCCAGTCTAGTTTTATAATTAAATTTGACACATCTACAGGCTAAATGAACTGGGCAAGAGAAGCAGATGAAGTAGCTTCTGGCCCTTGCAGAGAAATTGAGGTATTTTGTTATAAAATGAGAACAGGCTTGATAGGACACTGATGGAACTGCTGTGGCAGCAGTTACCATGAAAACGTTCAGCATGTGATTTAAATAAACCATTACTTTTGAGGGCATGTCATTTTTTGAAATATGCATTTGTATGCAGTTTTGTAGTTTTATGCACATCAGTGTATTTGATTTGCATATTAGCGTGGGCTAATAGAGATATACACTCAGTATATACTAACAGAGAAGTGCCTGGAAGAGTCTGAGTGACATTCTCAAAAGCGACACAAAGCTCAACTCAAAAAACAAACTAAACTCTTGCTTCTTTGATCGTATGAGATAAAATTTTACTTTTCAATGTTTTGCAGATTTTGCTCTGAATTAAAAAGAAAAAAAAAAGAACCCATAGTCACATGAGCTTTGGAATTGATGTAACATGCTCAGTAAATAAAAAACAGATAGACCCATTGATTTTTCAACCACTGAAGTGGAAAAAACAGAAACAGAACTTTCTTCATGGAGCAATAGTTATCTAGTGTTCATCAAGTGACACGTCCCACAAGTCTATCTTTAATCACATAGAGCACACGTATCACTGCCTGCAATAGAAACCTGTTCTTCTGTTAGTTCTGTCATTGTCTTAACAAAAAATGAAATAACATGAATAAGATTATGACTCTCAAATAAAACTGCCCTCTTTGCTCAGTTGGTTTTTAAAACATTATTACTTTGCATCTTTTGTAGAGATACACTGTTGAAGTCTAAGGCATGGTTGTGAACTGTATTTCAAAAAGAAACATTTTACTTGCTGATCAGAGCCTGCCTCTTCCCTCTTACAGCACTGCTGCAAGTAAAGTAGCCTCTGATACTAGAAGTAAGTATATTTGTTCCAATAAAAGTGCGTATAGTTCATTTCACAGAAATATACTTTAAGATTTCAGCTATTTATTTATTCTTACTTCATTCAAATGGTACTTTCCACTGGCAAAACGCCAATAGCACTTCCAAGGTACATTTAACATAGGTTTTATACCACAACACAAGGTATAAACCACAGCCCTGCAGACTGACAAAGTGTCCACAGCGCTGTTATTTAGAAGAAATGTTCCTGAACAGAATCTAGAAGATAAGATGAGCCGTAATTATGATTCCTCAATGGCTGTTTGAACTTCCCTGCACCGTTTCACATGTCTGTACTTCCCAGTGATCATCTTCAGATGCTGCAGCTAACAGAGTTACTGATTCTGGAACAACTTCCTCTGATTATGGAAATTATATGAGTAATGAAAACCAAAATACATCTTCGGCAATGACAGTCAAGTTGTAAAATAGTAAAACAAATCTATCATTTGCATTTCTTATTTCCCAGTATAGGCAAAAACCACAGTACAAAGAAGGCCCTTAGGAAATAAATCTAGAATAATTTCCTTGTAGTTAGTTAAGTCTTACTTCAATACTTTTCATTACCATAACAAGTCAACAGATATTTATCTGTGCAGAAAGAATGACATCAAACAAGAACACTGCAAGTGTTAAGAACATTTTAGGAAAAACATAATAGGAGTTAGTACTGGAAATAATCCAGGATAGGAATAAAAGCAAGATATACTTTAAACCCAAAGATTTGCTATGTCACATGCCTGCTGAAAGCATCTGGATATCACCCACAAAAAAAAGTAGTGTTCTTTAGAAGTGTAAGCTCTTTGGAAAGGACTCTTGTGTATGCCTCAGTAGTGAATACAGTTACTGCTCATAATTAAATGTTGGTTATATTAGTAACATCTTAAAAGCGAACATATATGGTCCTCTCCAGAAGGAGGAGAAAAAGGAGGCTTAGTCACCCAGGATACAGAGAGTGCTGAGGTGCTCAAAGACCTTTTTGCCTCAGTCTTCACCAGCAAGGGCTTTAGCCACACCACCCAAGTTACAGAAGACAAAACACAGGGAATGGGAGAATGAAGAACTGCCCATTACAGGAGAAGACCAGGTTTGAGACCGTCTAAGGAACCTAAAGGTACATAAGTCCATGGAACCGGATGAGATATATCTGCAGGTCCTGAGGGAACCGGCAGATGAAGTTGCTAAGTCAATATCCACCATACTTGAGAAGTCCTAGCAGTCCAGTGAAGTTCCCACTGACTGGAAAAGGGGAAATATAATACCCACTGTTCTTATGAAGTTCACCATGCTGCAGAAAAGCAGTGGCAGTCTGCATGAACATAGAGGGAAAAAGAAATTAAAAATAAAAAACACTGAAAAAGAACTGTCATCTGGATGTCATCTACTCCCACCTCTTGTACCCAGCAAAGCAAGCAGCAGATTTAGATAAGGGTGCCTGGAGTCTTGCCTCAGCTCATCCCTGAGGATGGGCATCCAACCACCTTCCTCAGCATTTGCTCTAGAGTTTGCTAGTAAAAAAAAAAAAAAAAAAAAAAAAAAAAAAAAAGTTGTCCAAACTGAATTTTACTCTGTCACAGGCTGTGAACGTTTCCCCTTTCCTGTCTCTACAGCCTCTCCTTATGCAGGAAAAGGCTGGGTCTCCTGAGCTCCTCTCCAGGCAGAACAAGCCCCACCCTCCAGCTGCTTCTTGTATGTCACATGCTTCAGCCCCTTCCTGCTTTTCAGCTGAACTTCTAGTCAGCCTATAACTTGCTTCATGGACTTTTCAGTACAGCAAACATTTCCCTTATCAATCAATAAACAACAATCAGCTTATTCAAAAAGAGCTTGAAAGGTAGATCAGCATTTCAATATCCAAGAACGCTACTAAAGTGGTAAATGAAACATCCAGGAGAACAGCCAGGCACTGGGACACAACTGAGCTATTATTTTTCTCTTAATAGTTTCTATTTGACAATATTATAGATGATATAATATTATCGTACTATTAGACAGTACTAACAAATTGTTGTCCCTCACGTGTTTTGCTGCACATATCCAAATGCTCCCCCAAATAACTACCAGGCACAATTACCTGAGTTAAACACCAAATGCTTCTACAGACCATTTTTAATATGCAGTTTGCACACAATGACCCTCTTCTGGAGGCTAACAAACTCAAAAATAGCTGCAAGTTATTCCAATGAACATCCCAAGCATGCTTAATTTACTGATACTGATGTCTTCCATTATCTTATCTTAGTGACTAAACCAAACACTGTGCTTATCTATCTTTGGTTAATATTAAAAAAAGATACTCATTCATAGCTAATGTTTTGTGATAACCAAGAATAAAAATTCTCCTCTTCTGTCATCAATTGTGTAACATCCATATCACCTCCTATCTATACCCAGCCAAATTACAGCAAAGAGTGGAGAATCATACTGAAAGCCACTCAGTATCACTTTTGTCCTTTGCCATATACACCAGGGAACGTACTTCCACTGCACAGACAACTGTTGATCCTCAATACATCGTGCAGTAATAACAAAATCCTATCTTTTACTGCAATCTCCCTTTCTATAACTGTTTTGCAAACTGTACAGGGGAAATAAGACTATACTAAGAGCTGTGGTAAACACATAGTGTACGCACATAGTAAATACACAAGGAAAATGCAGTTAAACAACAGAAGACGACACCAATTAAAGACTCTATTCCCAAGTTATGTGTGTTGGAAGATCACTTCTCTTTTGGAAGTTTCATCATGACAAACTTAAAAATGCAAATATCATTAAACAAAGAAAGTGCAATTAAAATTATATCCAAGAGAAGTTCTAGATGGCACTTTTTCCTCCTTAACACCTACTTATGACTTGTATTCACAATAAAGCAATTTTCCAGTTCCTTCGGAAAAAACAAACTCTCCAGCAAAGACTTTACTTCACAGAAATATTAAATATAAAATAACTTGTAGTGTTATTTTACCAAAGAAACACAGTTAAAATGCTCACATGAAGGCACTTAACATTGAAAAGCTCTCCTTACAGTGCACAAGTTTAAGAGGAAGAAAATGATCACAAGTAAAATATTCAAATAGGATTTTTTGTTCCTTTACTGCAGAATATTAAGCTGAAATTTTATTTTAAAACATTATTTTTCCTCAAAAATGTATACTAGTACCTATTAGTAATTAAAGTGTAATTAGTGCTGAAGCAATAAGGTCATACAGCATTTTGTTTCTTTATATTAAATTCCATCTCTGTCTGCAGGATTTTTTTTAAGATAATTATAAGATTATCTTTTTACTAAGATAATTATACATCTAGAACCAAAACATCTAAGTAGTAATTAACAGTAAGTGCTATCTTATAAGGCCATTTTCATTTTAATTATTTTACAGTAAAATGTTTAAAAATCAAGGTTTAAAGTCAAATAAGACATACAAGGAAGGCTATTGCTGGTGTTTAAAAATAAAGTTCTTCAAAGTTAATTTCATTCTCACATTAACATTCTCCTTTTATGATACAGTCCGCTCTTTTCATGCTACTAGGTTTTTTTTGAAAACTCTTTTCAATGTTAATTGACATTATTGCTAAAATATTTTGCCTTAATAAACAAGAGGCCAAGAAACGTAGAAGTATTGTTAGCTCATTTGGAAGAGACAAAATTACCACAGAACATGACAAGCCAGAAAGCCAATTTCAGCTTTCCAGTTGACTTTAAAATATATCTAACACCCACCCCATATCCAAAAAGACAAAATAAAGAGATTTGTTCAACAGATATACAAAAGGAGTTGAAAAACATTTCCTACAAGAAAGATGAATATTTGTGATAACAGAAGACTACTGTTTGGACTCAGTTTCCTTTCAACTCCCAGAAATCCTTTATAATGCAATTTAAGGAGGTTTAAAGCAATATATAATTGCAACTGTCTTGAAAAGATATCCAATTCGTTCAACTTTTTTTTATACTCAGTCTTTTCCTATTTTACCATTTAAGATGTTGATCTCTACAAATAGCCCCATTAATAACCTTTGAAACAAGATTCTGATGTTGTCTGTATATGTACAAGATACATTCACCACATTCTGGGGTTTGCTGATGATACAGCCATTGCCAAAATACACAACTATCAGTTGTGACATCTGAGCCGACATTAGTGCTTTCAGCTGCAGTGGAAGATAACTAATGAACAGAAAGTCCTAAATGAGCCATTCTAAATGAACCTTTTGTGACACTATCTTGAACCAAACACAGTATTTCATAAACGTCCCTAAAACCCAAAGGATACTTTGATATTGGCTTGCTGGGAACAAGGGATTGATGTTTTGAGCCCCTCTTCCCTAGCTTATTACTTCTTTTCCACAGCAGTCTCTCAAAAGAGAGTTCTTCACAAATCACTATGCATATTTAACTACTAATTTTAGGCATTGAGCAGATATACCAAATTAAATGGTTAACGACCAGTATGACAAAAAACCTACACAAAAAGGTTCGAATCCCTTAAGAAAATATGTTTCTTTTAAGCAGCACAGTTGCATTGATATTCTAAATATTGATCATTTGCAGACAAAACAACAGAAAAGCAAATTAAAGTTTATCAGGTAGTGAGAAACTGACATTCTGAATCAATGAATCACTCTGTTACATTTAATCCCAATTGATTTGAGTAGTTCAGTATATCTTCTGAGCTTGTCTTTATGTCATATTTTAAAGTGTAAGGCAAATGGAAATTTATTAAGCTATGAATCCTTTATTACTTAAATTCAATAAGCTCTAAATGGCTCATCCATAAATGGCAGCTCCCGTTCTCCATGTTTAATTTTTTTTTTTTTTAATACAATAAAAAGCTTTAGCAGAACTGACACAGTGGTCTAGTGGCAGCATGATGTACTGCAGATACAATCCAACAGTCTGAATGTTATCATTGAGCTCTTGAAGGCAAAGGTGAAGCTGCCAAACAGAGAGAGAACAAAGTCCACTCAGCAGAATTAAAATCTCTAAGATATGGGGTAAAATAAAATCATATATTATTTCCTGTTGAGGAAGCAACCAGTCACCAGTTACTACTTTGCTACCTAGGTGGACCAAAATGATACAAACTACAGATTTTGACACTAGAAAATGACCTAACGAGCACTGAATAAGCTGTATTACAATCCAACATACCTCCCACACCCTACAAATAACTGCTTATACAACCGGCGCTTACCAAGCAAGACTAACTTGAGTAACAGCTCAGAGCATCATAAAACATATAATAAGGATGCCTTCTTTCATTCTAATCTATTCTCACAGGTAGCGTTGTCCTAATGAAGGACAGCAGATGCTGCTGCTGTCAGTTTTGTCTCCTCCTCTGGTAATGTTAGCAACAGGGGCTGGACTGTCGGGAAAGCCACAAACATCAGAGCATGCAAGCCTCACTGAAATGTAACAAGGGTTGCTTGTAATGCCTACCAGCTGCTACAGAAATCCTCATCACTATCATTAACTAAGGAACGATTAGTCAGGGTGGCTGTATCTGGTGAGGTTTTGCAGATAAGTGATATGAGAAATAGACAAAGCAGAAGCTCTTCAAGAGGTGGTAAGAGACCACCAAAACGCACATCAGGAACATTTACATCCCACACTGAATTGCTGCAGCTGAGAAAAAAGTGTCATTTTTATTTAGCTCCTGGACAGAGAAGATTTAGCTCTTGCAAGTCACTCCAATACAAACACAGAAATTCAACAAGCCAATTTTAAAACTAATTGCCTTTTGAGATCCAGATCTAAATTAGTTTTCATATTCAGAATGCCTAGTAAACAATACTGAAGTTCAACATAGAATAAGTTATAATACCACAGAATCACACCAGCAGTGTTTCCAAGTAAAATATTATGAAACTTCGTAGAGAAGTATCCTGTACAGCATATTTTGAGAGAGGGGAACACCACACAAAGAACCTACGAACACCACATTGTCCACTTCTTGAAAACGTACCCAAGCTGACTCCATTGGAGCAGCAGCATGAACATGCATAGTAGAAGTAGGGTCCAACGTGGACATTTTTCTCAAGGTCATCTTTTTTCTCTCCTTTTGAGCAGTGTCAAAAGTGGGTCTGCAAAAGTCACAGGAAAGTTATATCAAATATTTTCTTTTATAGGGCTTATTTTGTGGTCTTAGCAACTTTGCTTTGGCCAGTAAGAATGCTGTTATGGTATCACATCAGAATGGTCACCAAGTGATCTTTCTGTGCTGCATCATCTGCTTTTTCAAATTAGTTGAACAGCTGACTCCATAGTGCTTGATATATGAAGATGTGGTAATTGATACATGGTACAGGAGTTTAACTTCAGGTATGTGCTAAAAGCCAAACAAACTAGTGAACACTTTCTACTGCATGGGGATATATTCACAGTACAATACTGAGTGTATGTTCATCAGCAAAAAAATAAACAAACTACTGACTAGAAAAACTCAGTTTTCAACTGAATGCTAAGCTGATTTTCACTGTCAGAAACATCTAGGAACTGATTTATTTTGTTATTCATCTGATATTAACTCCATCTGTTGATGTTTATTTGAAATGCAAGTTATCACGATACTGTAGTAGGATGCAGTTCTCTATTCTAGATGAAATAACACATTCTCAACCCAATGAAGTAAATGCAAGTTTTGTCATAACTTAACAGCATTAAAAAAAAAAAAAAAAAATCACCAAAAATATACTACTCAGATTGGACTTGTTAAGTCTTCATAGAAACATACTTAAAATGGACCAAATGTGAAATTCTAGACCAGCAAGTCTGTGAAGCTTTTAGGTAATTTCTTCAAGATTCCTTCAGGGGATACATAAACTACTGCCTATTTTACCAACAAAACTAGTCTTCTCTGATTATTATGGCAATGCACCCCTGAGCCAAATAATCATTCTGTCATGTAATAAGCACGTAAGGAAGAAAACTGGATGGAAGTGAAATAAGAATTCTTCTGCTTGTTAGCAAAATAAATTAAAAAAAAATATGTATGCACACACATGGGATTAAAACAGCCCACCCTATTTTTCCTTTCACTTTTTGGTATCTAGGTTCCTTAAAAATTATATATACTGTAAAAGAGAAAAAAAAATGCTTAGAACATACAAAAGCAAAACATACCCGTGTTTTCAAAATTAAGTCTTTATGACATGCCTTTTCTGGCCACAAGCATGTACTGAATTGGACAAGATAAATTGAAGTTTGAGTCATTCCCTTAAAAACTTTTTGCTAAGGAAAACCTCTAAACAAGAAATAAATCCACAGCACTAAGCTGCGTCTTCAGTATTTAGAGAGACTGCTCCTATTCAAGGTATCTTCCTTTTACAGCTGGATCCCACTTGCCATATTTATTTTCAAATAGGAACCTACATTCTAATGTAGAATGAACTATTTTGCCTTCTGCTTTGCACACTAACATTTGTCTCAGCCTGTGTTTTTAATCCACAGTTTTCTTCTTGGCTTAAAGTAGCTGGAAACTTAAAAACTCACACTTGGATTGTTCCATAGATCTTATTTGACATTTGATAACAAGAAAGTATGAGTTTTGTGGTAGGTATATTTATTAACAGTAATACTGAGAAGCCAAGCATGTTAAGGAGTATATAATAGAGTACTGTGAAGTATTTAGAGTCCCCTTGAACATTACAAGTCTTCAAAACTTTAACAATTTTGAAGGTTCGCCCCCAACTTCTTTACACTTTTTTTAAAGAAAGTTTGCCAAATCCTATTTGGTCTGCACGCGTAAAAATAATAAATGGCTACTCACATTTCAAAGAAAAGAAATATGGTGATAGGAAAAAAACCCCACGTAAGTAGTATTCATTCACTGAAATGCAAAATGTCACTGTAACATATGGTTAAGAGAACTTCAGTTGGAGGTTTGTTATATATTTAAATCTTAAAAAACCAACAAAACCGAGCTGTTGAGATAAATGTGCTATATACAGAAGGTACCAAATTACACTTCAGGTGAGCAATAAGTTTCACAACCTCAGTATACTTAATTTTTAAATCTTATTCTTTCTTACGAAAGAATAAAAGATAGACAAACTGAAATGTATTTCATCATGACTAAATATGGCATGGCCCTTCACCAAAATATAGCTTTCTCTTCTAAAATATCAGAGGAACAGCTAACCTAGAAAGTATGCAAGAGATTAATGAAAGTGAACCTACAAATAAATACTGGTGTAGGATACGCTGCTAGTGCTGTAAGTCATTTAATATTGTTAAAACAGAAATGTTACTTTATTCCACATGAAGCCCTCTGAACATGGATGAAATCCTTAATGCTGTGAGAATATTTGTATAATATGATCCAATTAAGAACATAACTAATCAAAATTACATTCAAGACAGACTCTTCTTCCTGTGGTTTAGGCACAACTTCATTGCTTTGGATCACCCATATGAATAAATACACTGGGGTTCAGATATCTTTCCATTTTCTATATAGTGACTTCTACTAATTTTAAAGTAAGTCCAAGCCTTCTCTTCTATTTTTTACATAGTCCCCATCATCAGCCTTTTTATCACTCAGGAACATGAATCTGGACATTCTTTTATCTTTAACTACTAAATTCTAATTCAAGATGCACAACTTTATGTGTCTGAGCTTTTTTTCTGTGCTCTTCTTACCATCTTTTTGTCCTCTCCTTAGTTGGTAAACACTAGGATAGCAATAATAATAATTCTTGTCTTTGTACCACACAAAACACACTGAGACCTGATCAGTATCTAGCACCTTTTTTCCAATATAGGAACATCAGCACAGAAAGCATTATGGATCACTTTCAGAGTCACACTTTTAAAGGAACAATCCTCATATAGCCTGACCAGTTCATAACACAAGCCTGAGGGAAAAAAACAGACAACCCCATATATTCTACACGTACCACTATATACTAAGTTATAAACTGAAGCCATACCTGTCTTCCAAGTGATCCACAAGGACATTAAAAAAACCAAAGAACCCAAGACCCCTATTTGAACTGTAAGAAAAACCCAGATACAGGCAGAGGTAACTCTAATGTCATCTTACTCCTCTAAGATTTCATAAGGAGAGGGTTGTTTTTTTTAATGTCTTCAAGCTTTTACACAGAAACATATAATATAATGATTAGGACATTACTGGAAGGAACTACTACTGATACCGCATGTGTTAAAATAAGGACAGAAACAGGAGAAGTTCTTAACCAAAGAAGTTGCTTTCAGAAAATATTACTCAATTCAAACCTGCTTATTTAGGTTGATTCTGAAGAAATTAAGTCAGAAGAACATGAAGAATAATTTTAATTTGGAAATCAATATGGAAAATTATGTTAATATGCAGAATCACTTAAATATTTAAAACACTCAAAATGCAAAGAGTTTTTGCTCCTAGTTTTTAACCACATATTTCTGGAAACTTTTCATTATGTGAAAATATTCATTGCTTTGCCTTTTCATCCTTTATAAGATTTTAATATGCTTTGTAGATCAACGTTTGAAATTTCCCACAGGTCATAAATTCCACTTTCGAAACTTCTCTACTGACAGACTTCAAGAGTCTAGAATGGGATTTAGATTACTTGCATCACTTTCTGTCAATTATCCACCTATTACTTATTCACTTGAGCTATCCAAGTGTTATAGCAATACATTAATAATTTTCCCATGAATTCCTACGCATTATTTTTCAGTTGCCAACATGACAAATAACTATATCATCACCTCTGTCAGAACTTTTTAATCAGTAAATCTCAACGGTCTCTGAAAAGAGAGAAAATACTCAGCAGTTTCATTGCTTTGGCAATTCATTATTTTTTTCACAAAAAATCTGCTTTTGTGAACAGTTTGTTTCAACAACAGGACTGGTTTTCCTGATTTTCCCATCTGGGTTTCTTAAGGATGGTGGGAAGACAGCTTGTTATGAAATTTAAAACTAAACAAACACATACAAAAAAAACACCCAACAAAAAAAACCCTAAACACAAACATTTACTATTTTGGCACACTGAAATTTTGCAAATATTCTGAAGTTCACAAAGTTTTCAGAAAGCAAAAGAAGAAATGAAATGTTCTGATGAAGCCAGTTTCATTAATATGTTGCTTCATAAATTAGTAATTAAAAATATGAGATTTTATTTTTCATTCTGGTATGAAAGATTTATCTCAGTGTTCTGTCTGGTATGTGAATACAGTACACCATCTTTTACCAACAAGCACCTCAGCCTTGCCCTGTAGATGAAAGAATAGAGACACAGAGACCCCTAGAGTTAAAGCAGAAATTGGAGAAGGCAGAGACCTAGTCTTTCATCTACACTGAGCTACATTGCTTCCCGTGGGATCTATTTAAATAAATACATAAACCATTAACATTGAAATAAATACATACTTGCAGGTTGCAGAACATAGTCACACATTCATGAAAACAGCCCAGTTACTGTAAATGCGTTAAAAAAAAGACAGGTCTAGAGTTGCTCTCTCACCTACACATCATAGCACAACTTCCCAAGAAAAATTCTCAGTGCTATGAACCTCTACTGCTCCAAACATTTGCTTCGGATCAACCTTCATGGGGATCCAATACCTGTGAGTGCTTTGATAACAGATCTCCATCTCAAGTGTTCCACACACAAAAATTTAGTATTTCTACCCCTTCTCTCCAAAAAGGCAAATACCTAACCTCAGTTAACGGTTTAAAGAGGATATTTTCATAATGAGTTGTTATAGTGTACACATTCACAAGGCAGAAGCAGGCATCTGGAGGAAATTTTTTGAGGGGTTGAAGAGGTGTACGTAAGTGTTGTTAGAAGGGGTTTTTTTCACATATTAAAGTCTACCGTGTGTCATGGTTTGAGCCTCAAATCAGGACACAGTGCTGTTGGGCAGAAAGAAGACGACTTGATAAGTTGCCCTCATACATTTCAAAATGCAGGATGAACTGGTAGAGCAGTATGGCTTAAACAGCAACAACAAAACTTGCTTCACTTACAAAATATAACAGTAGGATAAGGTGGAGTACAGATCTGCAGGAACTGAACGTATATCTCTGCCAAACAGACCAGAGCTAATATAAATAGCATGCAGAGAGCTAGAATGATTTTGCTGAAGTTTTTACTACAGCTAAAAGCCTTTTGACAATAGTTAAGGGAAAAAGCCAAGCTAGGAAAAGCAAGTTACCACAGGCAAGCGTCAGAGGGCACCAATTAAAGAGGAATATTAACATCATTTCAGGAACTTCAGAAGCAGAAGCGCTGCCTGCTTCTATTCACACAAGGTAGATCGACTATTCCTACCTGAACTTCCCACAGTCTACTAGCCAAAGCAACTGCTTCTGGAATTAAGCCTTTCACATAAGAAGGTCAGCTCCAAGCTATTAAGTAACTGAGAAAAAAAATACTCTGTGAAGGCAGAATGGTAGTATTATACCAGAAATAGATTATAAACTCTTTGAAGCAAGGTCTGAACCTTACTAGGAGTTCATTCAGGACAGATCCAGACTTCGTTATCTGCCAAACTGCAGTGTATAAGCAGGACTACAATCTTAATAAAAACAACAGTAGAACAAGAAGGATTTATAACAGGTACTAATATATCTTCACAGGATATAAAAACACTGACACATAAATTCTGGAGGAAGCTGACCTTCAGCTAGACCTTAAAAGCAAAACATCCAAGTAACTCATAATTGGGTCATGTAGGTAACCTAAAATTAAAATTCATATAAGCATCTTGTAAAGAAAAAAAAAAAAAAAAGGAAATAACCAACAGCACTTCTTACTCCCCTACTCAGAAAAGCCAAAGCACAAACCCATACCTATGAGAAAAGTACTTACAAATACAACACTCTCTTTACAATGCTCATTGAACTTACCTAGATCAAAGAAATTATTCTCCACAAAAAGAAGTTCAACCTTACTTGTTATACATTCTAAATCCACCCCTCATTACATGAAAAAACTTCTCCCTGAATTCACCACACATCTTCAGTCACCTTTGTTCCTTCATTTCTGTCCTTCCAGCATGGCCAGCTGCAAGCAATACTCCTGCTTGGACAACCCCCAGCTGTAGCTGGGGCAGCAAATCAGACCAGCTAATTGGGGAGTTACACCACAGCTGTCCTCCTGCAACTGAAAACTTGCCTTTCTCACCCTTCTGCAACTCTCAATTTTACGAGACGTAGGAACTGCAGGTCCTTAAGACTTCTACCCTTTTGACGTGTGAAATTATCTCCTTATCTCTCTACGTGCTTTTTTCTTGTCTCCACACAGTACAACTGACATGGCGGGAAAGCTAAAAGAAGCAGAAAGCAACGAAAAGAGAAACCCCTTCTCTTCAATTCAGTATTAAGAAGCCATGGATTACCAGCTGGATGATGCTGTATACTGAAGAAAATATATGCTCACAACTTCCAAAGGTTAAAATGTTATCAAATATTGGCGAATTCCTTGCAATTCTTGTAGTAAAGCTGCAACAGTAGAGCTGGCATTGCCTTTGCCTTCTAAAGGACAAAAAGGGCCAAGAAATACACAGTGGCCAACTCTGATAAATCCAGTCCACTTGTACTCAAACAAAATAGGGATCAGGGTGCTCACAAAGGAATAACAAATTATCAAGATACTAACAGAACACTAAGCAGCAATCTGAGAATACAAAAGTTGAAAGCTAAAATGTTTAGAAGAGAAAGAGTAAATAGAATTTGCATTACCTCTCTGATTCACTCTCCGTGAGGAGAAATGAAAAGTACTTTTAGAAATCTTCTGTGTGCAATGAATATTGAAATTCAAAAAAGGAAAGTTACATTCTTACAATCCCATCAGCTTGAGGGAGAAAATGACATTTCTGATTCATTTTCCAACCGAACTGATGACAAAGTTCCCTTTGAAAGAGCCTTGAGTTATCTGTCTGACCAATTTTCTCCAAAAGGAAAACTATATGTAAAATGGTTTTCTTCAGGGAAATACAACAAGACTCTGATTAGGCAGTCACCAACATTTATGACAGATTATGACACACACGAGTTTGTTGAAATCCTCACAAAATGGGTACAGCTTTTTTCATCCACCAAGCTTGGAAGACTAATTTGTAGCAAGACCATGCTGGATAATAGGTCTCTCATGAGCTACATGATTGGCCAAATAATGCAATCTATGAACAGAAAACAACTATTGTTCTCCTAGTTCATAAATCCTTAGCTCTGAAAGTGCTTCTCTCAAGTAGCAAGCTTTTAATACACCTACAGAGTGGGCAGATAGTTGAAGTATGATCAACATTTACAAATCCCTACAACAAATGCCATCACAAAATACAAAATATAGACTTACGGTAACAAGCCACTCTCCATACAATGAGACTCAAACACAGGACAAGGAAAATACATAAACAAGTGTAAGAAGACCACACTAGCCAGACAGGCAAAACACACATTTGGCTTGTGACAGAAAGCCAAGCTCATCTAGGCGCTTAGAGATTAAGGAGCCAGAACTGCCATATTTGCAACATTGTATTAGAAAATATGGAATTTTCAGGGCTCACTGACAGTAGTATCCAGATTATATCTTTCCAAATTAAGTCAAACGACTACTGCTGCATGAAGCAGCAATGTGAAGAAACCTGAAAGCAAAATGAAGAGAGCTAACAAATGTGAAAAAATTGAATCAATAATTTTGTAAACAAATCTCTCATCAGCTCATCCTACTGTTGCACTGCAAGAGGTATACATTAGAAATTAGAAGACTGCTCCATTTTCCCTGCTCTGGGAAGCCTTAAAGGATGGTATTACTCCACCAGGATACAGTAATACAAATAAATTTTACTGATTCTGTTACTGAAAAAATCAGGGTTACATGGAATTTCATTCTGGTTTGCTTGGTTATTACATTTTTGGGAACCCTTTGGCCAACCTTGTGTTAGATTTTCAGGCAGGAATGAAAAGTGTTTCATAAGACAGTTAAGAATCTGTGGCATAGCTTAAAGTAATCACATTGAAGCTTCATGTGAAGGAAGTTCCTGCAGTTGGTAGGCAACTCCTGCTTCCTTACCGAGAAAGCAAGAAGACACACAGGCAGAGAAAGAAAAGTAGAATACAAAAAATACACACTTCATTAGCAAAGGTGAGAAAGGCAAAAGCTTTTTATGCAACAAAGAGCAATCATGGAGCTACCAAGGTGTTGATGGGCCCCACAACAGGTCAAGGCACTGCTAGTAGAACTTGTTCTATACTGATGAGAAAAAACACAGCAGCAATTTGCCTTTAAAGCAGTGATTCCCAGAATGGAGGTCTGTAAGGCCACCCATGAACCACTCAGCCACAGCATTTGGTAAATGAAGGCACCTTCATTTGTTAAATGAAAGTCCTCTCCCATGACTATGCACTCCCCAAGTGTCTGCAATACAAGGCTGAGGCCTCTCTCCCTTGGTTCCTTTACCAAGCTGCATGCTGACCCAGGAGGCAAATCAGTCTGGCAACTACCAAATTATACATTCACATGGAAAACTGAAGTTTATGGATGTAAAGAAATCTCAAAGCTAATCCAGTTTGCAATGCAGCGGAGGCACATCTGGATGGTACCATGTAATTGGTGAATCTGTGTTGGAGGGAAATGAAGACCTGCTGTTTTGTGGTTAATTTCCTCTGGAAGTTGAAGAACTTTATTTGGTTTTGTTTCTAACTATAAAGCTTGCAGGAGCTATGATATTTTATCTGAAGAATCTGACGTAGCTACTACAATAGGACAAGATGCACCCTTGTTACACAGATTAGATAATGATTTGGAATAAAAATCATTATAGTAATAATGTAATAGTGAAACAATGAAGCCAAGTATGTCAGCAAAGTTGATCAGTAAGATGTTTTTTTAAATTTTTATTAATAGGAATAATAGATGGAATAAAAAAGCAGAGAAATTAACTAGCAAGTTGCATATAAACACCATATAAATTTTTACATATACTATACTGTCTTATGTGATTTTCCCTGATTTTTTTTTAATAGGAGGAAGAGAAGAGAGAAAGCAAAACCTAGGATACTAGTAACACAACTGCCACCTTAAAAGTTATTGTATAATTAAAATTCACATCCTAGAATGAAATTTTGAAATTAGTGACAAAATGAGCACCAGGGAAATGTACATAATTCACAGTATGAATAAGAAAAGTCCATTCATTATTTCAAGCATAGAGTATGCTAACTGATCTAAATTATGTATTAGTAAGTTTGATTGCATATCTGTTAATCCTTGAAAAAAACCACTATGAAATTAGGTTTGTATCAAGTATATGGAGGTTCACTGAGCTTGCATAGTATGCAGGCTCTAGATACAGAGTCACCATAGGCTATTTCAATTCTGAAAAAGAAAAATCCGGAGAAATTCCCAAAAGAGAGTACTTTGATAAGACTTGGAATGAACACTGTTGAAAGTTCACCCACTTCTCTTTCCGTTACACTAGCTCCTTAAGACTTTAACATACTTTGCATATCTGTCTTTATCAGAAATACTAACCAATAAATTTAACAATGACATCTCTCTGAGTCCTGAGAAAATACAAGAATCAAATAGAAGTTCTAAACATATAATAATTCAGTGACTAACAATAAGGTTTGCACTTATGAACAGTAAAGGAGGATTGTGAGTTATCAATTCTATTGTGGGTTATCAACTCTCTTATTTTAAGGCAAAATACCATTTCTCTGCATGAAAGCAATTCACTTCCCAACATATGTATAACTCCCTTTACTGACAAAAATCGTATTTATGTAAGTTCTGTCAATGCCAGTGATTTCAATACCCATTCCTACACTGATGAATAACAAAATTAATGGAGGTCCATGTTATGAATCAGAGCTACTTTGCAGCTTTATTATGTTTATTACCAAACTCCAGCCGAGTGATACATGTTTTTCATCTCTGAATTGGCAACAGAATAAGTAAGAAAATATTTAATGCTGATATCTCAGTTCAGCCAGTGCTGTTCAATGGTGTCTGTTGCCTACAGTCATCCAAAGCCTTGTTTGCACTTTTAAAAATCTTTTTTCCTAAAGTAAACATGTAAGGAATACAAGACATCAATTTTACTGCAACTCCAATCAAAGATGGTCAGCCTTAAGCCAAGTGCAAAGGATGCCACAGTAATAAAACTGACATGTTTTTATCTTGACATAATTGTGCATGTTATAAAGCCATACACGAACTGGTGGTAAAACAGTGCTCTCATGCAGTGAAAACAAGAACTTTGTTATAGGGGCTCTTACTGCAGCAGCTCTTCATTAAATCCAAATACCTGATGAGTATAACAGCCTCCCTGCCCCATGGAAAATGGCTTTACCAAGTGCCTGCAACCATTTCTATTGTTTTTTTCCTTCTTCATGATTTACTTTCAAATCTGACAGAAATTTTAACTAACAACATCAGTAGGAGACACTCACCTCTTCCACTGACAATTTGAGCCTCAGCTTCAGCACTAGTGATTAAATTAGCAAGTCAAACAAGGTAAATGTGGGAGGAGGAAACCGAGACATCTTTTCTGCACTTTCCATTCCAAACTGATTATGCTGATGGACACATTTTGTTTTTAAATCACTAATGTATCTGCCCAAACAATCCATTTGACATTGTTTTCACAAATAAGTAATTTAACGTAGGGAAATTTTTCACAGAGCTTAATCGGCTACCATAATAAAAGGGGACAATTGAGGAGGAACACACAAACTAACAACAGTAACTTCCAGACACTGGCAATTTGCCTGTTCTTTACAAACCCAATGTGTCCTCTGTTTATTAAGATGGACAAAACATTCCCTACTTGTTCAGCCAAATACGTTAGCAAAACATGAACATTTATTTTAACAACCTTAAATTCAAGGGCAATCCAAATAGAAAGGAGCAGGAGAACAAAATACTTCACAGGGCATTAAAAAATCCATCATACTGACAGAGCTCTCTTCTCCAAGGAAGCAAGAAAAAATTTCCAACACAAAGTATTGAAGAACAGCCTACTCCCAGATATCTCCATCACTTAGAACTGGACAATAAAACGGATTTTGCATTTACTTAAATACTCATTTCATTTATTCATTTGTTCATTTACACAGTTCTTCAGCTGGATTTAAATCATTACCTGGTTTGCTTTGAGAAAAGGTACTGGCCAGACTATGTTCTCTTATATTGATTACAACTATTGTTATCATTTATGTTTAGTCACTTTATGTCTTCACTTTCACTTCTCATTGAGAAACTTCATTATTATCTTAGTCAGTGACAAGGGAAGCATAATCAAACAAGTCACAGTTAACAAAGAATATGTTTACAAGCAACTGTAGCTTCTTAGTGTTGAATGCCGACATTTTTTCCACAGAAAATCAAACCATTTCATAGAATCATAGAATCATCTAGGCTACAGCTCTTTCCTTGGACCTTATATCTAGCCATTTCTTTTTCTGATTTTTTATTTTTTTCAGAGACAACATAGTTCATTCTAATTGCTTTCTATTTCAGCAAATAGTAAAGTGCTGGTTGCTTCAAACCTGATAAAAGCTCTTTTTAGGTCAACATGCCCAGGCTGCTCTCACACCTGAATTTAAGCAACCCATGTGCTTGCGCACATTCTTTACTCTTTAAATCCTTCCACTACTCCTATCCTAAGATAGTTTATCTGTTGAAAATGTCATGAAAAGAAAGGCACATAATAGGTGCACAGTTACCTAGATTTAAACATTGCATTTTTTATAAGGGAGGAAGGTAGTCAGATTTTCGAACTGAGATCTCCCCCAGGCTGATGCCATATGAGTAGTTTCTGCTTGGCCAGCTGCTCTTTTGACCACATACTCATTCCTGATATTTCCTTAACACAAATGAAACTCCAGCCGTGTCAGTCTACTGCAGTCCAGTCTGTTGACAGGGTTGTTTTTCCATTAATTTCCCTCCAACTTTTCGTTAATTTAAGTCTGG
Source organism: Calidris pugnax (assembly GCF_001431845.1). NCBI lineage: Eukaryota > Metazoa > Chordata > Aves > Charadriiformes > Scolopacidae > Calidris > Calidris pugnax. The sequence continues at coordinate 7,679,914 of NW_015090885.1, forward strand.
ATCTTGTACTTTGTTAGTGGAATAGTAATCTCCTGCTAGAACACAGCTTTCAGACAACTCCTACTTTTGACTTAAGTGTGCCTATTGCAAGCAAATCTACTCTGACTTTAATAAACTATCCCCACACTATCTTCTCTGCAACAAATTTACTTCTTCAGTGTATATTTCATAGCTCTACACTAACCAAATCAAACATCAACTGAGGTGTTAATAACTGTGGTGACTCAAGGTTTTAGTGAATTAAATGTGTGAAATCTTACATACATTTATCTACATTTACCTTTAGTATTTAGTTTCAGTGGAAGAGATCACAAACTTAAGCGGCAAAATTCCTCACTACAGGAAGCAGCAAAAGATGACCAAAACTTTGGTGCTCAAATGCATGACACATTTTCAATAGAGTAACTTTTAACCACAGAGTTATAGAGCTCAACTGATTGGGTATTTGTTCTTAACCATTTCCTATTAAATAAACAATATTTTCATTTAATAATGGCAGTACAACATTGCCCATTGGCAGATTGTCAGTGGTAACTACTCAAGCTACTGAAGTAAAGCTACTTATTTAAGGCAGTTACATTTTAGATATTTAATAAGCATAAAAGGTTAAGCCACACTGTACATTTTAGCCTGGCTACTAAACCAAAAGGAAAGATTTGTAGATGATATGAAAAAAACCAGAAGCTAAATTTTCTTTGTGGAAAAAGGAAAAATATCATGAAAACTACAGCAGCTCCAATTTGAAATCAAGATCATGCAGACAGACATAGTTATCAAAAGTTTTTATCCTCTGACACCGAAGGGGTTACCATCAAAATATCTAATGCCGGTATACAGAAAACTGTTTACATCGTTTGTAGGAAAGTTTTATTAAAAGTCCTGTGTGATGGATTACTTAGGCTAAAAGCAGCAGGTAACCAAGTTGGAACAGAAATATTGAATAGAAGTAGTTAAAGAACAGAAAGTAGAGAGTATAAGCAAAAGAAGATCTGTATCCAGCAAAGGAAAAACACTTTGAGGAGTCCTACTGTACATGCTAGAATTAGGGCAAGAACAGCATTTTTGAAGACAAAAGAGAGCAAACCAGACATATCCAAGGATTTAAAAGAGCGGAAATGTGGACAGGTAAAGAAAAAAAATCTCATCAATATAGCAGTAAAGATAGCTGTAAGCGAATGGGCTTGAAGTAAGTTAAGCTCCAGAATATGTAGAATATGTAGACTGCATTACTTGACTTTGACTTCCATTTTAAATAGTGAAATCAGACAAAATATTATAAAAAGAGATTAAAGAAAAATACAGTCAGGACTTCAAAAAGACACTTTCTGAATTAAAAATTGATACAGTAGCTTCCATGTAAGAGACTGAATTTGAAAAAGAAGATAAAAAAATCCTGCATCCATTTTGCATGTGGTATGACAATATACAGAAGAACTATTAGCCACTATAAATCAACATTGGAATGCACTTTAATGCAAATTTTCCCTTTACTTGTACCTCATATTGGTGTTGTTAGGATAAGAACAGAGGTTAGGGAGTGGAAAATGTGTATTTTATCACTGTGTTTTTGTTTTTCTAAGGGAACACCGGCATTTCTGTAACTAGGACTCTGCCCACATTCACCATGAAAGGATATGAAGAAAGGTTTTTGCTTTGGTACCTGAAACAGCATGCTTCCCCAAAGCAACAGATTACCTCAAACAGCAGTCTTTTAAAACTGCTTTATTGTAACCCTTGGAAAAAATAGAGATTTCAGAGATTCTTAACTCCAGCTACATTGCTGCTTTAAGTAGTTGATCATCACTATATCTGATCTCAGTGAAAAGAAATACACATCTGAATTAGATGTTTTCATCAAGTATGTTCATAAACACATAGATTGATACAAAATAAAAAGGTCAGTCACAAGGGCACTTCATCCTAAAAGATGGAAGAGAACACAGTAGGGAAGGAGGTGGGAAGGGATCAGCCTTCTCTGTGTGAAGAATTCCTTGATAAACCATAGAGTACCACTGATGTCCTACAAAGAGACGATTGCAGCTCCAAATGAATGAAATGCTACTTAATGTAGGTAGAGGAGTGCTAAGACTGAGGAGTGCTATCTCCTGATAAATTCAAATTAAATATGTTTCAAGAGGAAGGACTGCTCCTCGCTACATGTCCTATAGCCTAAGCCCCTCCATGAGTTGTGAATTTTGTGGTGTATGTCTACTGTTGAAATATCATAAAAGCGATTCTTTCATGATCTAATGATTTTTCTCACATCTGAGTCCCTTCTGCATTACTTCTATCACACATATTTCTTCGCAGGAATCTAATACAAAAAGGGAGACGACAAGAAATGGGAAAAGGGGGGGAATATGCAAAACTTAAAAGGAACTTAAAAATGTGAAATACAGATGTCCAGCTTTTCAGTAAGCAGTACTCATGCTCCATGCTCTCTTTGTATTCTGTATTTGTGTAGGGTTCTGTCTTTGCACTATTCACTTAAACCAGTGGCATGGCACTCTCCTTTTGTAATTTTCATATATCTATCTTGTGATTTTAAATAAAGTAAAATTTACTACCATGAGGTCTGGTGTCAGTCAACTTGTTAAATAAACCAATTGTCTCTGCATGATTTTTAAAGTTGTATTTAATTCTACATCTTTTGTCCCTAAAATTAAATTCTGGGATTAAGACTGAACCTCTGCTTCAAAGTCTGAATTTTCACTCTCCCCTCCCTATTTTTTTGTTTATGCAAGGCATTTCAAATGAGGTTATTGGTGGCTTTAGAAAAGTCTTCAAGGTTTTATTGGCATTCCAATGAAATACAGTCTTTTGCCACAATGAACACTACTTTTTGTTAATTGCTTTGGGGCTGCTGAAGCAGAAGAGGGAGCACTAGCATCCCTTGTGCTCCCACCCAGACAGCATCAACAGAATTGTTACAAAATGATACATTAATACCAAATGTATCTTCTTTACAATATTTATTTTAATTCTCTTGTCTTTCTCTTAAGTATAGGTATGTAGCCAATACCTTAAGAAGAAAAATTAAAACAACAGCATATATAGCCGTGTAAATTTAAAATAGCAGAAACTTTTATTTTGTGATTATTTATTTAAGAATGACACTTGAAAATTCATGACTTAATATGATTCACCATGTCATTTACGACTGCCATACACACTGTCATATCAGTATTTATTTAATGGGAGGAGAAAATACTTGAAAAAGACTCTTCCTTGCTCAAGTTTTACAATAGGATTTATCAGATTACCTTCCAATACAATCCTGGTGCAGACTTTGGAATGCTTGGTGGAGGCCCAGTGTTTTATTTAGAATGCTGTGCAGTGTGTCACTTACACTGCTTATCTTATAGGAGGGTGGAGAGTTTTTTATGATTCTAAGGATAACATGTCAGAAAACCTTTTTGTAGGTCTAAGTTAGATGTAGGGCTCTCAAGATTCATTTGACAGAAAATATGTCTTTGTACATATTAAATACAACTTCTAAACTAATCTATCCCCAAGATCTAATGAATTGATCTAATCTAATCGATCTAATCGATTTTTCCTAGTACTTATAACAAGTGGTTTATGAAAGAATCTATGACGATCCCTCTCAGAGGCACCACAAAGTGAAAATATTCTCCTATACATTCTGTTCCATCAAGCTGTATTTCGAATTTCATTGGACTTGTGACAGATGTTAAGGTTACAGAAAAAAGGAATCTCCAAGATATCAAAGGAGAAATTCTCAGTAATTTACATATGGCAAACTACTGAAGCAATTGCTGTTTTAAAAAGATGTTGTGGTTGCTATTTCTAATTACAGCATTTGCAAACAGATTACCATTTTTCTAACCTTCTTTAAAGTATACATTTGAAGATAAATTGCCAATACACAACAAATCTATTTAACATGTGAAAGAAGATGGAGTCTTTTAAAGGTAGTGGAAATGCTAGCTATTGAAAACACTACAATACAATAAACTAATGCTGGCTTCTCTGTCCTGGTATTTTCTGTGAAATTATTGGTAGAAGAAATGCAACAGTCTGAGGATAAACTATTTCAAGATGTTGAACAGTCTAAAATAATTTCTCTGGGATACAAAGGAACATCAATATGAAAGTGTACCAAAGCATAACCCGAGAGAGGTAAATAGACTTTCTGGATTGGTTATCCCTTACTGCAGATAAAGTAAAAAATTCATCTAGCTAGAAAGAGGGAGATGCAGATCCATTATGTATTAAATTGTTGAAATATGCATTTACTGTTTACTTTATTTACGTTCATGCCTTTATTAGAAATCACAGAAAAGATATGAAAATAATTTCCATATGATTTCACCTAAACATCTGAAGGTCTCAACATTTACCCATTCCCACTTGTGCTATACTGTCACTTGCACCTTTATTTTCTGGTACTTTCATAAATTTTTCATTCCTTACTGTCCAAGGCCGCCTTCAGGACTCAGTACCTTTGTTCCATTAAACTGTGTGCAACTGACCTTATTGATAGCTCTGCCATCTCACATCAGCATTTCACAGGCATTCAAATTACTTTGATTCAGCTTCTGCAATAGCATTTTAATGGTAGTGTCTCATCCGCCTTTTACTGAAAATAAAAGAACAGGAGACTTTAAAGAAAGAAGGAAAAAGTTTTCAAGCCAACCAACATATGAAAGGAGATAGTTGATCTCCAAAAGAAATAAGGTTTCTTTGACTGCTGCCTGCCTGTCCATAATTCCTGCCATTAATAACTGTTGAACTTCTTAGCTTAGTTTACAGAAAATCTCCATGCTACACCAACTCCAAATATCTTGTGAGAATCTGGGCATGAAAATAGTAACCCAAATGAAGGAAAGATCAAGAGTGTTTGGTCTCTGGTCTGCTGTTTGGTCTCTTCTGCAAGCCGGCTGGAATCAGCTGCAGCACATCTTGTTTCTTGCCTTTGCTGTGGTGGTTACTCCAGCATAAAACTCTTGTGCTGCGGAGCATGCGGGATGAAATGGAGTTGCAGGACACAGATGGACAGATAACCTGGGTTTGCTGTTAATGTGTCTCACAGATCAACTTACATTAAACAAGGTACTCTTTTTCTATTACTGTGCTCCTGTCTTCCTTTCGGTATGTAATATATTTGATGGTATACTAAAAAGAAACTAACAGGTGTAAGTGACTGCATTTACTACACCACTTGGAAAGCACTACATTAGAATGTATGCTTAAAGTGTCCACTAATGAACCATGTACCTCAAGAAGTTGAAGACACTTTGAAAGGCACATAAAGCTCGAGTTACTAATTCTGTAAACTGTGCTTTATACCATCTTATACACTTTTCCCCCCCTATTTGCTGGAAAGCAAGATGTTAATATCCCTTTTACACATTTCTGTATTTGAAAGAATGCACATTCCAGCAAGCTTATACTCGGGACTACTCCTTTAAATGTTTAGCCCAAAGTTTAGCACCTAAGAGAAAAAAATCAAAGAGCTTATTGCTATACACAAAATTAACACATTTTTACTCATTTAGGAAATAAAGACATATTCATCATCGCCTACTTCAATATTTCTCTAGAATCTATTTCTGTAAAAAAAAATCTGCATTGGGTAGTTTTGTTGAGATTTATAAATGGGCCAACTGAGTCTGTGAATAATGAAACTGCAGAGACTGCTGTCAAGGAACTGGGTAACAACACACAACCTCACTCCATTTTTCATGCTTAACATTAAAAAAACATAAACATACAAGAAAGGAAAGTCAGTAAACTGCTAAGAAAAAATCCATTCAACTTTCTAACTCATTTGCTTTTCTAAAGAAACATTTCCCTCTGTTAGTTAAGATGTCTTATCTGAGATGATCTGATGTATACAGGCCTGGATATATTGCCCTTTTCCCAAAACCTTCCAATTATACCCTCCCAGTCAATATCAGATAGGCACTGGCTATCAATATTGCAAACTGCCACTTCTTTTACTGCCTTTAGTTTCTAAGTGAGTTAGAAATGGTTTTATCACTGCAAAAATGTTTTCAGTATGCATGTACAGAGATGAGCTGCTACAATGGATCATATCTAGTTGGTCTTTTCCCACCACCTTTTGCGTTACAATCACTAGTGTACTCATCTTCATAATATCTTTTTGAGACAGGAAAGGATCACCTCCTATAATAAAGGTAGTGAAACAGGAAAATTAAGTAACTTGTGTGAACAGCAATCTCTTCTAACCTACTTCCCTGGGAACAGCTGATGAGATAGATGGTGGTAACTCAGAGTCAACATGCAATCTTGTCATTTCCACTCATGACAAAGGTAAACAGCACCACATTGTATTTCTTGTGACATTTACTCAATTTGAAGAAAGACAATATCAACAGCGGTTACACGCCACTTGTCTTAGAAACATAATGCCTCTGCAGTGACAAAGTGTCCATCTTCTATGGGAAATGGCATGTTTCCATGGCACGCAACACTGTCAGTTAAGAAACCATTTATCATAAGCTTTTTGACACTCTATCAACATATTTAACCATTTTCAATGCACTGACATTTTGAAAACCAGGCTTGGTATTCTAAATAATGGGACAAGATCACAAATGGCAAAAATGGGATTTGAAGCAAAGCAGTATGAATTCACTATTATTTTCCTCTCTTCTTTGCTGTTCTAGTGACTAGAAAGAAAAATCTTCACAATGTTTTATACCTTTTAGGAGTCAAACCAGAATAGATGGTCCAAAGTTATCAGACAAAGAAATAAATAGTATGTGTAGCTACTGGCTGGGTACTGGATTTGGAATACAAACTCTAGGGGCTTTTCCTACCACATTCTATTCTTCAGGGACACACAGTATTGCAATATGCAAAAATGACTGTTCTGTCCTTGCAACATTTACTTTAGTGTTATCTACTATTACACACTAAAAATCTTAAGCCAGTAAAATCACAGGCTTAATGTACAGTAACAGAAGCAAATTATCTGTATGTATTTTCCTAATATTTGCTGCTCCTTGCCCTGTGATTGATTACAAGTAGAATGCCTGTTTATTTACAGAGAATACATAGTTCTCTGCATATATTGGCCTCAAACCTATTCTATTTTTCTCGCTGACTTAAATAGGAACAGGATTAGATCTCTGTTGGAAGCGTTACTGCATAGGAAGCATTGATTTGAGAGATTAGCAATACACTCTTGTGGCAAAATACATTTTTCGTCACAGCTAAGCAAAACAGGTTACAAGACAGTCTGTTGAGATGCCTTATGTGTTTTCATCAGCCTATGTAACTTTTTTCCAAAGTATACTTGATTACAGAGCCTCATGTCATCATTAAACTGGAATGGCATTAAGTAAGTGATTTTGTTGGGCCATGGAGTATTCCAAGGACAGGTACGAAAGATATTTTTCCTTATTTGGAAAAGAAAGCAATATTGTTAAAATCACACGCTCCTGATTTAGTGTATTCTACAACACATATGTAACACTTGCATGAAGAGAACCAAGCTTCGGGGTTCCACTGTTAAGCACTTACCTGAAGTGCTGCTCCAGCTAGATTTAGGCATTGGATAGAAAGTTGCTGTCAGGAATTTCACATTTCCTTCTGGGGAGCGACTTTCACAGAATTTCACAGACATGTTGTGGGTACATATGGATTTACTTTTCTCAAACTAATGGCCAGGTACGCTTTGCATTAAGCTGACTATATATTGTAGCAAAGATTATTTTTTTTCATAAACCGTCATGAATTTTAGGAATAGAGACTGAGACTAAACAGTAATTCTAGGCTTTGCATGTACATTGTTTCATTTGTGCTATTCTGAACATACATTTCCTTCATAACTACCAGCCTGGGTACTGATGTCATTCTAGAGAGCCCTCTCTGTGGGTACAGATTTCTGGGAGAGAGCGTGACATTTTATCTCTTCCTACTGACTTTCCTCAGAAATCAGAATCAGGTTGCTGCAGTCTTTGCTAGGATGGTCAGAGACATTTACATTTGCAAAACTGAGCCACATAAGTCTGCATTTACAAGTAAATAGTTCCTAAACTACTATGTAAAAACAGCTGAAGAGGACAAAATATTAGTGGAGATGCCAAAGGTTCCTGAATTTTCATAAAATCACTGTGTTACAAACCTATGGAATTTCTAAGGTATCTTCATTTTACTTTATTATATAGATTGAAGCACTATCTCAGCCTACATGTCAGACATACATAACACTCATTTGTGATCATTGAGATGTCTAAGGAGCATCCCCTGCAGTGATATGAGCAGTATTAGTAAGACATACAGAAATACTGGTATAAGAAGCATACAAATTTGTATGAAACTTTGCTCATTATGAAAGACTGCCACATACTTCTCAAAAATAGCTTCAGCTCCTTCCTTGATGCTTTTTAATCTGTGCCTGCTTAGGGACCACATAAATATTTTTAATGCATCCACATACACATATGCTAAATTATATCTAATCAGCTTTTAAATTTTCTTCCAAGCTATGTTAATAAAACAGGAAATTAACAGGTCAGTTGTTCAAAAACTTTTTATATTTTGTCCTCATGTTCCCACAATCAGCACATTTCATGGTCTCAGTTTTCACTGATTCGAATGGAAATGTGAAGGAGCTGTTGATCCTATACTGCCCTAAATTATACAGAATCTGGACTTCTGATACTTGGTTACATCTCACAGTGCTGCAGATCTGTGGAGTGGCTTAAGTTGTTTAATATGAATGAGCAATTACTCATAGCCTACACATTCAGACACACTCTATTGAGCTTGTCTCTCTGCTCCTGTGTCAAACTCAGTATTTCTAGAAATGTATAATCTTTTTTTAAGTCTTTATACTGCAAGCAGTTAAGCATTTACTAAAATTTGCTTACATGAATCTCTTAAGTGTAGTTATTTCTATAAATCTTCCATATATTTAAATGAACTTAGGCTAAAGCTTTATCTACAACATAGCCTTAGTTACTCCCACAGAGCTCTAGATTTTTATTATAAATGTACATTTTATGCAAATTAGATCACATATTACATGTTGAAACTTGCATTTTTATTTAGTCCCACCAAAGGATGCAACGTTGAAAGATTCAAATAAATTCTGAATAAAAATATTGTCAGAAACAATATCCCTAATGTATTCTTAATTATCCAGTGCTTAATTAATTTCTCTAGACATGTAAGATTTTAGTAGCTGTTGTATTTCAAGGGTTTGCAATAATTGTGCTTTGAGATTTTAAACCTTTAAAACTTGCATAGTATTTATATTATTGTTTAGCTGCTTGTGCTTTTACATGTTAAAATAAACTATTTTATTCCATGGATATCAAAAGCTTTGTAGGTGGAGGTTATAGCTTTTACTGGACTATTTGATATCATGGAAAAGGCAGGTAAATTTTCTCCTCTATCTAAAGCAGACCAGAAGAAAGGCTTTTGTGCATGAAAGATTGTGTGCTGAAGTAATCTAATGAGTTAAATTACCTCCATCTACAAACCTTGTCTAATTCATGTCCACATACCACCATCACCTTAATAGCAGTACTACTTATACTTTATATGGAGTGATCCATCTCTTATCAGTTGCTTCACCTACAGCACTCACCTGATAGCCATCCTATACCCTCTGCCTCAAAATCTGACTGCAAAATTCTGTAATTAGAGATGACATCTGAAATCAGAAACAACCGCACTAAGGCCTGTGGCTTGCTGCCTTGCAGTTGGGAGGTTTTCACTGAACTTCGTATTTTGAGGGAGTGAGGTTTTTTACGCTCCACTTGTTAATATTTGTGCAAATTATGCCTTCCAGGATCAAATTCTCAAGATTTGTTCTCTGCTCCACTGAATATATTACTGTCACAGACATGATACATCAAATCACAGTGAAAAAAAAGTTCATTATTTCACCTGAAATTGAGTATGGGACATTCAGATTTTAATACAACTTTTACTGCACATTAATGCTAATGTTTTTCTGAATACAGAAAACATTCTGTAAGTAAGTGAACAAATCCATTGTTATCCTTTACTTCAGTGGGACGGGAAATAGCAACATCAAATGCAGCAGAGAAGCTCTGGTACACACTTGAAATTGTGACAGATCTGTAGTAATCTCCAGTCTCTTAGGAAGCTTTGTCCTTTATTGCTCTTTATTTCCCACAACTCACTAGAAAGCCTAACTTGAGAAGATTTGGCCCCTCACCTATAAAAAAAGCAAAGTTCTAAACACATTGTTCTTTGTAGACTGGTCAACTTTTGATAAAGCCTTTTTTTCCATTTACATGTATAACTTATTTCTCATTCTTTTACAATATCTGGAAATAAAATGAAAAGATTAAAATATTACAAGACACATTACATTTCTAATCCATCTATTCCACCCAAAAGCATTAAATCACCTACAAAAACTTGTTACATAGCCATGCTGAAGCATCATTTCTCACAAATTTTAACATTTCTATTAGAATTTTGGGAAGCAGGTTGAAATCTGTATTTCTCTATATGGGCCAAACTACTTTCACATTTTCTTTCTGTCAGAAATATTCATGCGAAACATTTATTTTGAAAAGACCCACTGGAAAACAATCACGTTTTACTAATGCTCTTGTATTAAATGTGTGGACTTGCAAGTACCCCTTAAATCAGATGAAGAGGGGAAATTGTTATATAAATGAATTTAAATTAATTCAGCACATTTCACTGGCAATGTCTGTTTTTTGTGAGTATAGATGTGACTCCTGTTTACTGTGGCTGAAGAAAATCTGAAAGCAGCTGTTGTAATGTAAAGTTCCTGTGATGTGCATGTTTCACTCTTGACATCATATTTCTTAAAGTCTTTGAATGCTACAGTTCTGAGCTACGAGTGATGTACTCTTTGCAACCTGTGCTGGAACGCCTGCGGTCACTGCTGGCTCCTATTTGCAGATCTTCCTTCAGTTTTCCCTGGCATCACCAAGCCCCTGATGAAACAAAATGGTTGCTAATAGCTGTCTGAAACAGTATGTCGAGCTTTATACTTGAAAGTGTGCTTCAATTGAAGTAGGGGGAAAAAAAAATCACTTTTGTGATCCTGTGAAATAGAAAACTATTCATGTGCCACTGATCAAAAGGATTAAGTTACACTGAGAAAAGGCTCTATTATGATAGATCAGATGTTTTGATTAAATTTTCTAAACTCTTGCAGTAAAACCAGTTTTCCCATTAAACTAACTAGTGCTGCTCTCTAAAGAAATGCTCCCCATGTAAATTCTCACTACAATAAATATTGTTTTTAAAATGTCAAATTTGAACCCTGAGTATGCTATCAGCAATTGCAAAAAAACGACTTCTTGTAAAGCGGCAGATCATTATACAGAGTGTAATGATGTGAGAATGGAAGAGAAAGAAAAAGCTTTCTTAAGCTTTAAGAGCTTCTTAATTCCAAATATGGGTCCACTACTGGCTGACCCCAGCTTGAGTGAGATAAGCCACTTCTTTTTTACTGCATTTCCCAACTATGATTTGATGTTTTTCATGGGAAGAATTTGGCATTATATTATCAGCACTATCTTGAACTCAGTAAGCCTGAAAGGTTAAAGCCCATTTGCTTTACAGAAATATCAGGTATGCTGAACCCTTTTGGAGTGACAGAGTGGAAATCCATGGAACACAGGAGGGGGCCACATCTCCCAGAACACTGAGCCCCACTGGTACAAGCATGCTGAGACCCCCTGCTACAGCCGTAAAGCTGCTCCAGAGCACTGACTGTCAGAAAATTCCTAAGTTAATCAAGTTAATAATACCACAGTAAATCTTCCTAACCGATGCCCTTATAGACAGTCAAAGTCCATAGGATATATATCACAGCCTCAAACTTGAGAATATGTTTAAGATAAATGATATCTAGATCTTGTTAGGGTAGAGAGCCTAGAGAGAAATTCACTCCAACTGAAATACATTCTTCTCAGGAATTGTCTCCTATTATGCTATTTAGAATCAAAATTGCAAAAGCATCTTAACTTGACCAAGACAGCATCTTACACTAAGGATTTATTTCTCAGAACCAGTACAGTGGATTTGCTGGGCTACAGGAACAACCTTTAGTGTCAGATTTTATTTTTTTAATGCTTAAACTTTGTATCTTCCTCAAATTTCTCTTTAAGAAAGATAATGAACACAAGCTTTACGTCAAGTCACCTTGATAAGAAAAAATCCCAAACAGTTCAATGATGTTATCTAGAAAATGTTTTACAAAGATGTGAAAAATAAGCAATTTGCCAGAAGGATACGTGACAATGTACTTTATTATTATATATAATATTTGTTAAAATGAGGTATTTGTTCCCAAATGCCATTGGGCCATCGAATCAAAATACTTTTCAGTCATTACATGTGTTCATTCAGGTACTTTACTTTATCAGGTACTTTAAACACTACACATCATGGCATCAGAGAAATTTAAGGAAGTTTACATCAATAACACCAAGTCTGACAAAAAATGCTTAGCTTCCATCCAGCTTTTTCATTCTGGAGGCAAAAGAATAGAAAAGAACTTCCAACAAATTTCCCTAAACAGATCCAAAAGAGTTAATGCAGGTAGAAATGTTTTTCTTTTAATGTATTAATTACAGAATCATCTACGTGAAAGAGACTTTGGAAATTCATCTAGTTCAACCTCTAAATCTAAACAGGATCAACACTGAATTCAGACTACATTGCTCTGGGTTTCATCCAGTCGGGTCTTGAAAACCTCCAAACATGAAGAATACACAGCCTCTCTGGCCACCCAGTCCCATTGCTTAATTGTCCTCAGGGAGAAAAACTTCCTTATACCTGGTCAGAATTTCCCCATTTCATTTTATGCTCACTATCTCTCATAAATTCCTGTGCATGCCAGCAAGAATTCTGGCTCTATCTTGTTCCCTTTGTAGGGACTGACATGCAAGGTCCTCCCAAAGACTTCTCTTCTGCAGACTAAACAAACCCACTTCCCTCAATGTCTTCTGAAAGGGCATAACCATGCTGGTGAGCTGCTAGATGATCAAGTTAATCAACATCTGTCTTGTACTGGGGGCCCAAAACTGGATAAAGTATTCCAATCAGGGCCTAGCAAGTGCTAAGTAAAGAGGAGTAATTATCACCCCTGGCTATCCTCCTGTTAATACACATGTCATGGTTTAACACCAGGCAGCAACTAGGACCACGCAGCTTCTCACTTTCCCTCTAGTTGGGATGAGGAAGAGAACCAGAAGAGTAAAAGTGAGAGAAAACTCATGGGTTGAGATAAAGACAGTTTAATAGGTAAAGAAAAAGCCGTGCACACAAGCAAAGCAAAACGAGGAACTAATTCACTGCTTCCCGTTAGCAGACAGGTTTTCAGCCACCTCCAGGAAAGCAGGGCTCCATCACATGTAATTGTTACTTGGGAAGACAAAATGCTGTAACTCTGAATGTCTCCTGCTTCCTTCTTCCCCCAGATTTATATACTGAGCATGATGGAGGAACTAATTCACTGCTTCCCGTTAGCAGACAGGTTTTCAGCCACCTCCAGGAAAGCAGGGCTCCATCACATGTAATTGTTACTTGGGAAGACAAAATGCTGTAACTCTGAATGTCTCCTGCTTCCTTCTTCCCCCAGATTTATATACTGAGCATGATGTCATGTGGTATGGAATATTCCTTTAGTCAGCCAGGGTCAACTGTCCCCTCCCAACTTTTCGTGCGCTCCCAGCTGATTCACTGGTGGGGCAGTGTGAGGAGCAGAAAAGGCGTTGACTGCCTAGCAACAACCAAAAACATCAGTGTTTTACCAACATTATTTTCATCCGAGCTAGGAAGAAAGTCTATCCCAGCAGAAACCATGACAACAGCACATGCTGTTAGCACTCAGCACTGCAAGGGCACACTGCTGGCTCATGTTTAGCCTGCTGCCCACCAGGACTGGCAAGTCCTTTTCAGCAAAGCTGCTAGCCAAATCAATCCGTACTGAGCTTGTACTGTTGCAATGGGTTACTCCAGCCCAGCTACAGAATATTGTTTTTGTCCTTTTAAAATTTACAAAGTTCCTATTAGCCCATTTTCTAACTTCCCTAGGTCCCTCTGAATGGCAATCTTACCCTCAAGAATACTAACTGCACCTTACAATTTGGTGTCATTCACAACCTTTATAAGGGTACATTCCAGGTCCTCCTCCAAGATGTCGAAAAAGCTATTTAACAGGATAGATCCCAGGACAGACCCTCAAGACAGTCAGCAATTTCCTGGTAGAAAGCATAGTAGTTCATACAGACAGTTAATTGCTTTGATGAAGTCACATTTCTTTTCAAAAGAAAAGAACATTGGTTTTTTGGATGAGGATATAATAAGGAAACAGAAGATACTGTCTTTCCTCTAAAGCACCCAGCTAATTAGCATTCATTCAAAATGAACTTTCTACTTTTTCCCAAGACCGTGTTTCTAGCCCACCTGGGAATATCTTAGTATGCTTGTCATCTTTCTTTTGCATGTTTGTGATACAAACTGGGTTGATAAGGGCTACTATCATAGAATCATTTAGGTTGGAAAAGATTTTTAAGATAACTAAGTACAACTGTTAACCCAGTACTGCTAAAACTACCACTAAACCATGTCCCTAATTGCCACGTAGAATCATAGAATTGTCTAGGTTGGAAGGCACCTTTCAGATCACTTAGTCCAACCATCAACCCAACACTGACCTTCAGGTCTTTTACATACCTCCAGGGATGGTGACTTAAGCACTTCCCTGGGCAGCCTGTTCTAATGCTTGACAACCCTTTCAGTCAAGACATTTTTCCTAATATCCAGTCTGAACCTCCCCTGGTGCAACTTGAGGCTTTTTCCTCTTGTCCTATCGTTTGTTTCCTGGGAGAAGAGACCAACCCCCACCTCACTACAACCCCCTATTAGGTAGTTGGAGAGAGCAATAAGGTCTCCCCTCAGCCTCCTTTTCTCCAGGCTAAACAGGTAACCCCATCACAATGACATTTATTGTTTCATATCTACATATATTTGTGCATGTGTACACATCCTTATATGGTTGTAGAATTTTAAAATCAAAAGATTACTGTAAAAGAAAATTATAATCAGTCTTTTTAACATTGAGAACAAGTGACAAGATTCCAACAGCCTGAAAACAGTTCTCTCTTGCAATCTTTGAGCAAGTGAGAATACAAAGTGGGATCTGCTTTTCTGTGATCAAAGTAATGCAGTGCACTGTATTCAGTGATTTTTATGACTTGTGTGAGAAATAATAAGAATTGTTATTATTATTTTGTGTTCTTTCCCTCTTAGGCCGCATTTCTACTTAACTTTTAAAAGTGTAATAATTTTATACTGAGTTTCCTTTTACCATATCAAAGATAATTATCATGAAAATTTATCTGTTCAAATTATTGGTACAGGTCAAATTAATTTGTTAGAACTTTCTTTTTACCCAAGGACTTGTACAAAAGTTTAACTCATTAAATGTTTGTAGAAAAGATACAGAAAAATTGCTTAGCTTTTCTCAGCTTACTGCTCTAGGCAAAAATATTTTTCATTCATCTTTACATGACTCAAATCTGCCCTAACATTCCAGACTGGTCTCCAATATTTGGTTGATTGATCTTCTAGCACAGGAACGTCTTGTTGCAATGCACAAGAAGCCAAGCAGGCATGGCAGAGGTCAACATGGAATTGCGGAACTTCTGCCTGAGCTTAAACACAAAAAGGAAGTGCATGGAAAAATAAAACAGGGTCATCTTGAGAAGAATATAGACAGGGTATATAGGAATACATACCATGGGTATGTAGGAACAGAATGTAAAAATCTAAAGCCCAGATGAACCTGGAGTGGGATGTAAAAGGTGACAAAAAAGCCTCCTCTAGGTACACTGGTAACAAAATGGGAAATGTGGGATTACTGCTCAATGAAGCAGAGGATTTGAGAACAAACAACATAAAAAAGCTAAGGTACTCACTAAGTTTGTTGCCTTAGTCTTTACTGCCAAAATCTGATCTCAGACTAGAAAAAAATCCATCAATCTTCAAAAAGGGCATGAAGGAAAGATATTGGGCACTACAGACTGGTCAGCCTAACTTCTATCCCTGGGAGGATTATGGAGCAAATCTTCCTCAAAAGAAGGCACATGAAGGAGAATAATGTGACTGAGAAGACCTAGCACAGATTTACCAAGGGCAAATTTCATCTGAGCAACATGATCGACTTCTATGATGAGATGAGTGGCTGTGTGGCCAAGGGGAGTGCAGCAGTTATTCTTTACATTCACTTCATCTAGGCTTTTGGGTTTTGCATATGACACTTGGGCAGAGTAAGAGGAGGATATTATGAAAAGCTGGGCTGTAATTCACAGAGATTTTGAGAAATGGACAAACAGAAACCTCTGAAAGTTCAACAAAGGCAACTGCCAAATCCTGCATCTGGAAGGTAATAAGCCTCTGTAGTGGTAAAGGTTGGCGACTGATTGGCCAGAAAACCACTTTGCAGAAAAGAATTTGGAATCTTGGTGGACAGAAGTTGAACATGACTTCCCAGTATGGGAACAAAATTGGCATACTTAGGTGAGTCTAATAGAGGTTCAACAAGATGGTGATGGAGGTGGAGCACATGAGATGTAAGGGGAAGCTGTGTTCAGCCTGAGAAAGAACTAAGGGGGTATCTCCTATGCTGTCTGCAGCTAATTAATGTCTGGTCACAAAGAATTCACTACCAGACTCTGCTGTGAACACAGTGAAAGGACACAAGGAAACCACCTCATGTTGCAGCAATGAGCACTCTGGACAGATATAAGGAAAAAAAATGTTCACAGCAAAGACAGTCAAGTGCTGAACTAGGCTGCCCAGAGACTGAAGAATCTCCATCCTTGGAAACACTTAAAATTTGCCTGGAAAAATCCTAAGATACCTGGTCTAACTTTGAAATTAGCTTTGTTTGAGCAGGGGTTGGATCACCAAAAGTCCCTTCCAACCTAAATTATTCTATAGTTTTATGATTTTGTGAGTTTTCTTGCTTGACTTACTGGCATTGCCTTTACTAGTCTTAGCATTGTCAAAACAGAATATGCCATTTCCTCTTAAGCGTGACAGGATCTGTCACTTGGGAGTCACCTGACCACATTCAAATGTTGCTCTCTTCCCTAAAGATCATGGGCATGATCCTTTGTCTTCTGACCTTTGGAACCTGTCTCTTAGAAGGGAGCATTCTCATTTCTACAAGCCCACTTCAGTCTCTGCAAAGCACGACTGCTACAGCCTTTTTTTAATTACCTGTTGCTATGACCATGTTACTCCTCTCTAAACATCTTCACTGTTTTTTTTCTTTTCTTTGTTTAAATCATATCAGAACTCTGCACCTCCTTCTTCTCTATTAGTATGTCCACTCTTGTGTGCCTGCAGAAATTACTAGACTGTCTGGCCCTTAAACCATTTCTCATGACTCATTTTTGCCTTTCCACTTAGAAGAGATAAGGTGACTAATCATAGCTAGAGGGGCAATAGGAAAAATGAGTTAACTGAAGCCCTGCTTTCCTGGGGACGGCCCTAAACAACTGGCTAACAATGGGAAGTAGTGAATGAATTCCTTGTTCTGCTTTGCTTGCATGCACGCTTTTGCTTTATCAATATTACTGCCTTTAGCTCAACCCTCAAGTTTTCCCACTTTTAATCTTCCAATTCTCTCCCCCATCCCACTGCAGGAGGAGTGAGCAAGTGGCTGCATGGTGCTGCTGGGGTTAAACCACAACAACTCCACAGATTTTTGACAGAAAATAGAAACAGAACTTCCTATCTGATTCCAAATTATATTTTTTCTTAATAGACTGTTATCATGAAAGCAACAGCATTAATTCAGCTTTATCTTTAGTTAAAACAAAAAGAATAGTAAGATGTAAGCTACCACAGAGCATAAAGAAAACCTTCCCTAACTTCATCCATTGTTCACTGTATAACAGAGGACTCTCACATTGCTGGGGTGCACTGATCCTGTCTTAATCAAAAGGAAAACTACTAAATGTAGTTCCTGACCAAGTCTTCTTTCCTCTCTCTTATCTTCTATGTGTTTTTCTTTCTTGAACTGAAAACATGAACAAAATATCCACTGGGAGACAGTCTACAACTATCAAAAACAATCTAAGAAAGAATTTTAACTACTATAAATAGTAATAAAAGATTTCAAAATTGTATTGAAGAAAGTGTGAGTACCGAGACCTTCAGTTGGAGCTTCTACCAGGAGTAAAGCAAGGTCAGTAGAGAAAGATGGTTTGTATTTACCTATAGGACTTTGAGTAATTAAAACAAGCCCCTAATTGTATTTTTAAAACATATTTCAAAAATTCATGGATATGATGAATCAGCTTACAGTAACAGAAAAGGTAACAATAAGCAAAAGGTATTTCCCTTTTTAATCTAAACTTGTAATTATTTTCTTAACGCTTTAGAAATGTTGTGCAGGATCTACTTAGTGAATGACCTGTTGGTAATGTATGACATTATGGGCTGGAATGTTTTCAGTCAGTACAACAGACAAATGTGAAACAACAAAACAATTGTTGACTTGTCTGTATAGTTCATTATAAAGCACAAAGAACACAAACTGTACCTCTTTGTAAGACAGCATTTCATCTCTACTTTTGGTTTTAAATCGGAAGAACATTACACGTGTAAAGAAAAAGAGGACTCTGTAAACTACAGTGGAAAAAGACAAAAAAATAAATTCAAAGGTTTCTAGTGATCTGTTTCAAAAGCAGATCTAAATGAACAGCATGCAAAATGTTTACAACAAAGAGTTTATTTCTGTGGGTGTGTTTTAGTGAAACACAAGCTATTCTGGCAGTGTTCTCCTGAAGCCAGAAGCCATGGTGATTCAGTCTGCATATCACTAAATCACTAGGTGAAAGGCCTTCCTATTATGCCTGCCCAAAAGATACACAGATACAACATTTACATAACTGAAGACCCATTGACCAACAAATTGATAGCATATTTTGTTTGGGTTCTACAAATTGAATGTTTGGAAAAATTCCCTATCCCTACCATCAACTCAAGTGCTTAAGCAGTTCCCCAAAACTGTGAAGTACCTTAAAATATATAGTATCTACAGTAAGAAACATAGTAAATTAAAATACATATTTGAGTAATATACGTTTTCAATGAATAATGCGTTGTATGTTAGGTCATGGTGATATCATATCAGTTAAATTGTACTAGACTCAAGGCTATCCTGACATTCAGGCAGTGTAAGTAATGACTAGCTTTGCCAAAATTTCTGTGATGTACTATCACACATGGTATTTTATCTCATTTCTTGGTTTGTTTTTTTTTAAAAAAAGAAGACCCTCAGATAATTTTCGAGACCACTTCTTCAGTTTGTCAAGATCCTGCCTTCCAAGGTACCTGCAACACTGCCAATTTATCCCTTGCAAAAGCAGTAATCTTTTTTATCATATCCCTCAACATGGGAATAGCTAGTTTTTCTTGGTAGGATACAGGACACGTAAACTTGCATTTCTAACATTTGATCTAATAAATTCATAATCTCTTAAATTTATGAATGGACCAAACTTCCAAACTCGTATGTAAATGTGTTGTGTCAAAATAAATTTGTTACCTGTCAAACGCTCCATGTTACTGATCTGAAAGATTTCTGCTCTGTATTATATCACCTAGTCTACCTGAAGCAATACTACACTGAAACCTTACCATTACTCTTTATTGGGTTTTTTGATGCAAATTGTCTCCCAAATAGCAACTGGTCTGTAAAATTTATATACAAAATATACTCAGCTACTAAGCTTTACTGAAATTCATACTGTAGTGAAACATCATCGTGTATTTTTCAGACCAGTATATTCCATAGTATATATGCTAATATACTATGACATTTTGAAATAGCAATAAAGCTCATGTCTAATCTATATTGCATAAATTTTACCAATTGTCCACTTTCATGCACTTTCATATTACTTACACTGATTATTTTTACTCACTTTTCTGGTAATTTAGTTACATTTTAGATGCAATTCCTCTGAAGCACTTCAGACATCTGGTAAACATTTGGCATGATGTGTTTTATCTGTTTTATCTGATTTTACCCATCAGCCTGAATAAAAACTAGAATTCTAAAGCATGTCTATATTTGGTAATGAAGTCATACATAACACAAAAAAAAACTTTAAAGGAATGATCATGTTATTATCTGTTGAGAAAAAGTCTCTTACATTATTGCATCTCTTTTTTCCTTTTTTTTTTTTTTTCCTCTTTAAATGATGCCATCTTCAAAATCTCTGTAGTGGCTCTTTCAGCACATATTTCATCATTCAAGCTAGAGTAGTCCTTGCCTAGTTGTTAACAATTCTGGTTTGTTAATCTCAGTCCTTCAGTATCTGTCCAAACCCAGTAGTTCTTAATGACTCCAGAATGTGACACATGCAATATTACCTGGTTAACACTCTTTTACTAATTCCTGTTTTTTAAAGCAGTTACTGTAATGAACATTTCCAGCATAGCTTTCAGGCAAAAGGCCTTCCCAACTAACAACCCAAGCACATCTTTTATTCAAAAATTCCTTAGGTAGCATTTTAGTATTCATTTGCTGACATATTCTTAACACAAATGCATAGTTGTAGTAAAGAAGCATTAAGATTGCAAAAGTAGATGCTATCATATAGCTTCACTATCCTAAACAGACAAACATCTCTGTTTCCAAACTGTTTTAAATTGGAAACAAGCACATTTGTTTTCAGCATGTTCTTACAGAGGAAGGCCAAAGGGCTGTTTCAAGGGGTTGGTCAGTTTTGTCTTGTTTTGAAAGCATATTTTTAAATTATTTTTGTTTTACTATCTACAATATTTTGAAGGTATTAACTGATATGTATTTTACAAGTTGAAGATTTAGAGGTTATGCCTATGAATATGAACGTAATAAAGAAAAAGAATTCCAGTGCTCAGAGTTGCATGAAACTCTAATACTACGATGACATACTGATGACGGGATATGCTCAGCTGGCATTCAAGTCTGAAAACACTATCAGCTGATATAGCAATATAAACATATATGGGCAATAAAATACCTGCCAGTTAGACTAATTTAGATAATGTGGACATGGGAAACTGGAGCAAATCCTCACTCAGTGTTTGATAACTGGAATCACAGCATCTCAAAGGCTAGCTGTAGTTGGGGATATTTTACAGATGGTGGTGAAAGTTTAAAGACAGAGACTATGTATTTTAATTACAAGGTATTAATATTTTCTAAAAAAGCAAAATGTCACTCAACTCAGAAAATTCAATCATAACTTTGTTGTCACATATGAAGTACTTTATTATCAAATTAACCTATATATGATTTGTCATTTTTGCTTTAAGTACATTAAACTAATGTCATCATAATTTCTTAGTTGTCCCATTTTCCAACTGACCAACTGTCAGTTACTATTTCTAGACACAATTACAAATTCAGCACAGAACGTGGCAAAATGAATGCAGAACAGATTGAACACTGAGGGGAATCTAACCGATGCAGCTAGCAGAAATGAAAATGTTGCAAGCCTGCTGACAGACTGGAAGGGAGTAGAAGGAAGCCAAATGAACTGCTAGAAAAGCCAGAAAACTTGTGAGACAGCAGGGTGCAAAAAAGCTAGACTTACAGCAACTGGGATGTAATAATAATTTCTAAAATTCAGCACATATGAAGACATGCATGATCATAGAAAACAATCTACAGATATTTGTATATTATAATGCCACTTCTGCTATTAAGAAGTCAGCAACTAATTAATTAAACAAATGCTTTCTGCTCTTAACACAGTATTTTCACAGACTCACAGAATCGCCTAGGTTGGAATTGACCTTTAAGAACATCTTGTCCAACCGTAAAAAAAAAAAAACAAAACCAAAAAAAACCAACCACAAACAAAAAAGCACCACACACCAACCAACATTAAACCATAGCCCCGAGCACCATGTCAACTCATCTTTTGAATAACTCCAGGGATGGTGCCTCAACCACTTCCCTGGGCAGCCCATTCCAATGCTGGACAACCCTTTCCGTGAAGAAATTTTTCCTGACATCCAGCCTAAACCTCCCCATGTGCAACTTGAGGCCATTTCCTCTTGTCCTGTCGCCTGTGACTTGGAAGAAGGGACCTACCCCACGTCTCTACAACCTCCTTTCAAGTAGTTGTAGAGACCGATAAGGTCTTCCCTCAGCCTCCTCTTCTCTAGACTGAACAACCCCAGCTCCCTCAGCCTCTCCTCATAAGACTTATTCTCTAGACCCCTCACCAGCTTTGTTGCCCTTCTATATAAATTAATTTAAATTGAAAGTGACAAAACTGAAAATAGTCACGGTTACCTAAAACATTCTGAATTTTCTGCTGGAAAATGTATTTCATTATTTGTGTACAAAGAAAATCAGAGTAAAAATGTGGCATGTGTTGATCACCCCTTTATTCTTGACTAACTCCTGGATTCATAAGCAATATTCTTTTAGTACTTTTGTCTGGTGTCATTTTTTCTCTTAATTAGCTGAAGTCTAAACTTTTCAATAACTCTTTATCAAGGTATGATACCAGATATACAAAATACATTGTCATATGGCCTGAAGGCTATTTTCATTGTATTTGGGATAGAAAAGAATGCACAATATTTCTACAGGGGAACAGAGATGCCCTTCACAATTCTCAAATTAGAATCAGATCCCAAGAAAAGAAAATCTTATTATTTATGTAATTTGTCTATGGAGTCTTTAAAATTAGATTGAGCTTCCTTTTTATAAGATATGTCAATCAATCACTTAGGAAGAAAATCCTTAGTATTTAATTTTATTTAAAAATTTTACAGATATGGAAATTCAGTTTCAGCTGAAACTTTTTATTGAATTGTCTTTTCCTTAAAATGCTGGTCCTTCCCGTTGCACTCTTAGCACACCTGTGTAACTAGTTTTCTGAAATGTCCTTTGGCTGTGTAACCCCCATCCAAGGCAAATGGAAAGTCAGACCCACAGATGCATACTGTAAACCTTAAATGCACTAAAAGAGCCATATCTGAAGTTAAAGATTCTGGTTTTTTCACATGCGTAAACCCCCTGTTCTGGCACGCTTGTATGCCAGACAGAAAATGCAGTAAGTCCCTTGTGTAAATCTAGAGATCAAGCTAAATGCCCCATGTGGTCTCAGGTGAGGATATATTTAGCCCATAAGCATAGGCCCAAGTATTTGCGCTCCAATTCCAGAGGCAGTTAACTGTAATACTTTGCTCTTGTTCATAGGCATTGTCCTGACTTCATTCTCATTTTAGGTAGATGAATTTACTTTTGGCAAGATGCATTTATGCATATTCTATAAGCCAATAGTTGAGATTTTTGCTACTGCAGTTTCTGTAGGATTTCACTCATTTCTAAGACATATGCTGTCCGTATCACCCCTATCTGTGACTTCAACAGGTACCCATTAACCTATACTGCATACAATCTTAGATCAAGGTGTTCCATCAGGTATGCAAGATGCCATCTGTATCTACACCAAGGTGTAGATATGAAAGTATTCCACTTTCAGCTGTTGGCCAAGACAGTCTCCCTGTTCCTTCTGCATTCACCTGCGAGTGGTAAAATTTAGTCCCCTGTTTAATAACTGAAAAAGAGCTGGGAAATCCATGAATGGTAAGAACTTTACATTCGCTTTTAATTTAAGGCCTCAAAATGTACTTTACTCTTTGAAAGGATTTTTTAAAATCCTGGGATTAAGAAAGTTGCTGTCAAAATATCATGTAAGTCAGCATTAGCTGTGGCATTATTTTAGACAAACTAAGATTTTGAATAAAAGTATTACTCTTCTAATGTTGTATTCCCAAGGCTAATGAAAGTAATTACAAATCGTATCACACAAGGCTATGAACTTTACAGGGCTGTATTTCCTTTGCCATATGAACCACACAGAACCTAAAATTTCAATTTCCAAGGAATCTAGGTGTGATGTAGTTGATGCAGAACAACTTTTATGACACTAGTCAACACTATTTAGATATCCTATGCCAAGGAACTACAATAATTACATGTCATCATTCCTAAAATTTAAACAAATCAGCTTTGAAATATCAGTGTAAAGGTGAGCAGATCGAAAATGAGTAATAAACATTCAACTCTTGTAATGAAGTGAAATTTGAAGGTTCTATTCAAAGTAACTGAAAAACTGTACAAAATCACCAACAGAATTGTACAGAAACAATTTTTCACTAATCTTCAGAAACATTTTTGGTATCTTTGATATCCTTGACCTTATTCTCAAATCACAACTTAGCAGCTAACCCATTTCATTTTCAGTACAAACACGTAAAATAGTTGCTTCAGCAAAGTATATCGCTTCTTAACAAGTAGTTTAACACTTGCTGCACCTTTCTTTGACAACATTTCAGTTCTTTTACACATCACCTACAATAGTTGTATTTAAAATTACAACTCTAAAAAAGAATTAGATATGCCGTTTTAAATAAAACCATTTATTTTAGCTAAAATTCAGAAACTTTCCAAAAGCATCCCCTACCTGACATTTAATACTAAAAAATAAAAAAAATCTTAATAATATATTTTTTCATAATATTACATGAAGAAGAATTAGCCAGGATATATCATTAAATATTTTCAATGTCTGTGCATCCTGTGAATCAGCAGGATGTGGGTTGAAGTCACACACAATCATAAAGTTTTATTGAAGTGCTCACAGAACACTAAAATGCCAGGGAATTTTGGACTACAGTTCACATAAATATTAAATCATTCTTGTACTGCTGTCAAAAACTGTCAAGTCTCAGTTTAAATTTCTGTTCTGAAACTTTGCAAGAGTTGGTGGTAAGTGAACTATGGCGACCACAGTAAGGTTAGTTTTTCTGCTTACTGGCAACGTATCACTAATATTTAATTGATTTACTTTGTAAAGAGAAAAAAAAAGAGCGATATTGAAAAGAAAAAAAACTTCTTTTCAATGCAACATTTAAAGAGAATAGTTTTCTGGGGCTGAAAGCCAAAAAAGCTTTCTATGCTTTTTTCCTCTCTATAATGTAATGCAGTTGACTATAACCATGTATTATAGTTACTGCTATTATCCTATTTTTGACATTTTGTTAAAAAACCCTACAATCCATTACTCTTAGTAAATGTTCCTATGTCTAAATTTGTCTTCACTGAAGTTCTGGGTTTTTTCTGACTAACTGAAACTCTGCGGCCACAAAGCATATGTGATGAAAATTTTAAAAAGCCCCGCTATATACAACAGTACTACACAAAAAGACATAAATATGATAGCAGTGAAAAACCTGTCTGAATACTCCATAAAGATTCAAGCTTTACTCTTACACAAAATTTATCCCATTACTTGTGATTAATTTGTTATCCCTAGTACCATATTTTACTGTATATTCATAACTTTAAAATACATGCAGGAAATTACATTACTTCAAGGGAGTCAAGAAATAGAAAATTTAATAAGATTAATATATATTTATAATAGATTATAAATGATCTCTAGCTCAGGCAACCAAGTTGTAGATTCATGATGATTCCCGTGAGGAAGGAATATTCAGATAAAGCCACTGCAGTAACTCTTACCCTGTTATCCTGGCTCTTCTGTAGCAAAGAAGGAAAACCTTTACCCTTAGAAACAGTCTTCAGTATATAAATCAAAACAATTTTGAAGAACAAAACATTTTCCCTTAGGAAATTTCCTGCACTGACCCAAATGGGGGAAAAAAATTTCTAAATTGTTTTCATCTTCATCAGACACTGATCCTATCCTGCAGGTAAATCACCTGGGTTTGAGCTGAAGCCAAATTTCTCATAGCACTGCTATCTCAAATACATAATAGAGAATTTATTTTTTTACTGATGTTGTTTGCTGCACGTTTGTCTTAACATACTACTATCTACTCCATAAAAGTAGTCTACAGTATTGGCACATTCGTGTTTCTGGAGGAACTTCTCCATTGCATTTTCCTTTTTTCTTTTCAGAAAGATGCAAAATTTCACACAAAATCAGCTTTCTTTTCTAATTGCTTTGTTGCATTTTATTTTCAGAGGCAAAGGGAAAAGTGTCACAGCAAAAGAGCCTTAGAAATTTAAAGCTGAGTTAGGGAACTGAAGGAACAAATTCAAACACTGAGTCCTACTGAGCTGCACAAAGCACAAAAGAAATTCCAGAATGCGCTGTATTCTCAAAACAGGTAATTGTACAACTCCATGTACCAGATCTAAGCACAAACAATCCTACAGGAGTGTATATCTCTTTAGAGTGTATATCTCTTTACTCATCTCATGTTCATATACAATGCTGACTTTACATATAAGACTGAAGCGACCGCACACATAACAGAAATACCCAGCTTTTGAGCTGATAGCTAGTAACAGCAGGAGGCAGCTGCTGAAATAGTTCTGCTGTATTCCATTGTGGAGGACCAAAACTGGAAAAACCGTATGTTTTTGCAAGTATTCTTTTAAGAATCCTGTCCCTAAGGCTATGTGTGTTCTAGTACAGTAGACAGACAGTAGGTTCGAACACTGATTATCCATATTTCTTATTTGTTAGCAGAGCCTCCAGTGTGGCTTTGGTCTTTGCCAACTAGCAACTCCCCTAGGTATCTTCTGGGCGTGGTGCACCTGGGTAGCGCATGTCAGACAGGGACTTCTCCCAGCAAGTGGTATGGATGAGGCCTGTAGTGAGCTAATGGTTATTAATCTGCCAACATCTGGTTTTTTTCTGATTGTTTACATACATTTGTATTCTGACACAATACGGATATACCAGGCCAGTTCTTCACAGAATTCAAACACTTTTTTTAACTTTAAGGATGCCACTTCACAAGAAATACCTATACCTTTAAAGATAGGGACAAGTTAAAGCACTTTGGAAGGAAAAACCCTAAGTTTTTAAACACTTCCACTACACAAATAAATAACAATAAAAAAGATATGAAAACAGATTGCCAAAGAAAGAAGCTCCTTTACTTTCCAAATTTATAGACTAAAAACTGCTCATCCCCTGGACCCCCAGAGAATGAGATAAGAGCAAGTATTTAAAATGGCTTTGTGGAGACACCTTCCTTCAAAGCCAGGGCACAGACCCTGGTTTATTTAACAGCATAGACATAAATTCATTAGCTGTGCATTAAGTACTTGTTTTGAATTTACATATAGATATCTCATTTGTCTAAGTGGTTTGATAACATTAATTTGTGCTATCTGCACAATGCAATTTGGTACAAAGGCCTCGGAGGTTTTTCTACTGAACTGGCATATTCACAGAAGCAACGCTGTGCAGAAACACAAGGAGAGTTTCTGAGAGCCATAAAGTCTAGGGTTTTGCTCCCTAGGTAACAAAGTCTGTCCTTCTGGAGTGCCTGTGTGCTTGGATTTGGTGCCCACTGAATTGGCTATACTACTTGTGGCTCAGCTGATAACCTTCGTTGGACTTGCTCAAGAACCTGAAGCTTTGCTCCAAGGAGCGCTGTAAATAGTCCTACAAGTCCTTCATCTACAGCTGAAGCTCACGGTTATGTTCATTGTCAGAAATCAAATACTGTATTAAATCGATCGCAGTGTGATGGTTATGGCAATTCTTACACTTGGTTTTATCCAAAGAAATACTAAAATTTGAGTTTCAATGAGGAAGAGAACAAAACCACGTGGAATTTAACTACTTTTCATCAATTTCTCTTAACGGATAAAAAGTTCAGAATGGGCCATAGGCCTTCTAACTGCAGGGCAGAAAGCTTGAAGTAAAATGACTTTGGGCAGTAGGAACAGAGGAAAACCAAGAACAGAAAAGGTAAGAAAAGTCTTGATGCAACCACATTGGCAGCAAAAGCAATTGCCCTTAGTTATTGTGTCATGGAATGAAAAGCTAAGGCTAATCCCCTTAGCTTTCCCACGTGAAAGTGGAATCCAAAACTAATCCTTTTATAGTAGCTATACCACATGAAATGGGGTGTTTAAACAAATCCCCTTAATCATCATGGCAAGAATCAGGGAGCTAAAGCCAATCCCCTTAGCTATCCTACATGAAATAGGCAACCAAAGCAATCTCCTTAGTTATGCTACTGTTAATAATGAATTCTATCAGTGTTTTACACTATTTTGATATAAAATTATTAGTAGCATTCTTCTGACATACCATGACCCCATGTGAATATGCAGTTATATCTATGGTACAGTAATTTGAACATTACTAGCCCAATCTTCTGGTGTAAATTAGATGCTGAATGCTCACTACTTCATGACTTACTAGTAATAAGCATAATGCAAGAATATCTATGTATCAGTTAGCCAAGAGGCAAAAAAGTTCTTCCTTGAGAAAAATTTGAAAATTGCGAGCATTCCTTGTTGTATGGGAAGCTACCAAAAAGTACTAACAGACATGCAGAGAAATCACTGAACAAGGCCATATTAAGCATATCATCACATAATTTAGCTGTTGTGTCTGCTAACTTAAACTTTGTTACTTTTTCTTTCTTTTTTTTTTACTTACTCTCCAGTATGCCCAGTTTTTTAACACTAGTCAATTCCAAAGAAACTTTAAAAGACTTCTTAAAATAACAGTTGCTAGTTGAATTCATCTGTATTTCTTCCATTTAGTGATAGCCTTGTTTGGGAGTCTTTATTGATTTGGTTTTTTAAACAGATCTGGTTGATAAGATTCTTGTCCTACATTAAGATACTAGAGGCAGCTTCACCTCCACCTTCATCTTGTCTCAGTGTGTCCAGTGGAAAACTTTTGGTTGTTTCTAAAAAAACCCCACAGGATCATGAAGTCTCCAGAAATGTAAAAGGAAGTCTATACCATTTTGCCAAGTTAGACCATCCATTTCTATTCATTTCAAGGTTATACGCTTGTCTTAACAAAACAAAACAAAAGTTAGCTAGAACATCTGCTTTTTTCAAATGTTGTTCTACATCTCAACAGCACTTGTGATCTTTCAATTTATTTCTGCAAGTCACATATTATGTTTTAAACTCTTAGGAATGGATCATTTTGATTAAATACAATAGGGAGGATTATCCTCTTAAATCTGAAATATAGTTATAATTACTAATCATAAACGCCTAGATTTTCTACTGGGTTTCTTTCTATTTTGTTCTTCACAAAATTGTGATTACTGAAAATCATTGTTTCCTTATTAGCAGTCAATAAACATATCTACAAATTATCTACTTTCCACTTTTTGAAACAGTTTATTAGAAATATGTGAAAAGTATCCAATTCTGCTATGACTGCTCACATAAATACACAATCCATGTGGTAAAGGCCTCAGTACTTGCTTGGATCCCTTTGCAGGGTATGCACATTAAATCACGTGTGCAAATTACTGTGTAAAGTATCTCTTCTTAAATCCTACGTTTTCAATTCTTTATATTTTAGACTGGCAATTGGTGCACACTTTAAAGGTTAACTGTTCCTCAGAGAAGAATTTTCAAGCTCAAGTGTTGTACTAGAGGTTTAGAGACAGAGATCTACTGGCAAAGAGAGCAGAGAAGAATTTCTTCAACACCACTCTTTCAGGACAGCTGGAGTAATTTTTTCAGTAGCCTCAGGCTTAGTTTTACTATTCCAATGTTTATAAGAGGTCCAGGACCTCATCTCAGCCCTGAGTTCATGGAAGATTTCTCTTAAAGACAGCAAATGGGATCACTTCAAAGCAGCAAGGAATAGGTCAATAGGCAAGGAGTGTACACAATCCAACACTACCCCACTAACTACTGCCTCTTGGCCATCATTTTAGCAACAGTCATAGCCTATATGTCTACTCGAGTTTTTAGCATGAATTCATAGACAAGGAAGAACACGTCACTGAGAAAGCTGGAAGAACAGGGACCTTTTGACAGAAAATAAAACACAGACAAAGAAAAAGAAATGGAGCAAGGAAAAGCGGGGAGAAAACCCCATTTCCGCCTATAAGGAAGAAAACCAAGTGCATTAAGCTCTTGAGGACTGCAACTAACATAAAGATTGCAGATGATGTCAAGTTGCTGAGAGAGCTGGGTTGTTCAGCCTGGAGAAGTCTTATAGCAGCCTTCCAGTACCTCAACAGGGCCTACAGGAGATACAGGGCAGGAATCTTCATCAGGGAGTACAGCGGTAAGACGAGGGGTAATAGTTTTATACTGAAAAAGGAGAGATTTAGATTAGATACTAGGAAGAAATTCTTTACAGTGCGGGTGGTGAGACACTGAAACAGGCTGCCCAAAGAAGTTGTAGATGCCCCATCCCTGGAATCGTTCAAGGCCAGGCTGGATGGGGTTTTGAGTAATCTAGTCTAGTGGAAGGTGGTGTCCCTGCCCATGGCAGCAGGGGTTGGAACCAGATGATCTTTAGGGTCCCTTCCAACCCAAACCATTTTATGATTCTATGATTCATTATACACAGAAGATCTGCTTTTAGAAAATAAATTATTCCTGTTATTAAAAATGGTAAATAGAAGGCAGCAGTTGGCCTAGAGTTTCCTTCAATTACTGAACACAGCACATGAGTAAAAAGCAGCGGCTGGTTCTGAGGCAGTGAAGCATCTTTTGCTCCTGCCACTTCCGTCTTTTTCTCTTGGAAAAGAAATTTTTGTGTGGCTTTTAAAAAATCCAGAGAGATAGCTTTTCAGAATACCTGGATATTTATCAAGTGCTTAAGCATTTAGGAGACCATTTACTAAGCACATAGGAATTCCAAGGAATAGTTCCCATGAGTTCATTATAATGGTTTTAGTCTCTAAAAATACAATGGTTCAGATAAAGAAATGTTCAGTATGTACCTAGTATTTCCATAAATATTGTTTTTCTTCCATTTTCTTTCTTTCCTTCCTTTTCCACTACTTTTTAATGACAGCAACATTCAAATTGACATTCTTCAAAGCTTCATGTATGTGCACAGTGAATGCTGAATTATATCAGAACAATACTATATTTAATTGGGAATAAATATGAGTGATTTTTTTATTAATTTCAGTGTATTTACCTGTTGGCAGAAACCATAAAGATTCTGTAATTCAACACTGCTGAAAATATATCCCACTCAACTTAATTGAATCATTCTTCCTCCCTCAACCCAGTATGTTTCCTTCTGAAAATATTCTCTATACAGAAAAAGACAAGATACTCTTTATTTTCACTAAATTACACTTTTTTCTTACTGCCATTTTTTGGCAACCCAAGGTACTGTAAACTTCTGAATGCAAGATATGAATGTGAAACCTACAAAGACTCAAAAGCTATTTTTCATGCACTCAGTACACAGATGTGCAACCCCTGTATGGTACTCTGATTTATTTTAACTTCCAACTGACCTTTTTTGAAAAAACAATACAGGATTTAGCATACATTTTGTGGGGCTGCACAACTGAAAAAGTCAAATGTTTACTGTGCTCTGCTACTTATAGTGTTTCTCATACCTACAAGCAGAAACATAACAGAAAATATAAATACTGCTACTGCTACTCTGAGCCCTCTTTCGCTATATAAAACATATACTGAAAAATAATCAATTTTCTTTGTGCATTACAATTAAAGGATATGCATTACACACAATACATTAAAAATCAGCATGCCAAGAAAATGAAGTAAATAGTTTTACATTTGCTGATTGGCAGTTTCTGGGAACTGAATGCGTGAACAGGTTCTAATCAAAGTATAAACAAAGTTTTTAAGGAAAAAAAGGTTTTTATTTTAAATAGCACTTCTCTGCATCAAGGATTCCAAGACTGTCTGCTTTGCTTCCTTTTCTTTACTGTGTTCCTGATGGTACTCAAAAGTGATTTTAAAAACAAAACCAAAAACCTAAGAGTGCTTAACAGTCATGAAACATACAGTCAAGCAAGAAAGCAAAGAGTATTTTGTGTGAGGAGGGAGTTGGGGAAGTTTGATCTTCACCAACAAAAAGCCCAACTCATTAAGGATCGTATCATTCCATTATTAAGTTGATACACTTGAATTTTAGCTGTGTGGCTTGGTATGTTTTATGTTAAATATCTGAATACTCATGGAGGATGAAATGGAGATGACAAGCTCCTAGCTTTATATCCTAATAAGAGGTCATCCATCTAGAAAACCAGTAAGAAAAATGCTCATGCCTTGCAGGTGGCCCATAGTTCCAGCCATATACAGGAAATTTTGCTTTTACCAGGAATACATTTGTATACAACACCATCTAAATTAAACAGCAATGGAAAAATAATGGAAAAAGTATATGCAGCATAACTATCATAAAGTTCAGACTTACTACATAATACATTAAAAATACAATAAATTGCTTTTGGGTGAGCAGTCTAGAGACTAGTATCGCTTTACTATTACAGATTACTATTTAAGTATATAGCTGTTCTATACTGAACCATTAAAATATATCTGTAATCCTCCTTCATTATATCTCCTTTTCTACAAGTTAGTTGCTTTTTTTTTTTAATTTACAGCAAATTATATCTCGTTCTTTAGGCTATCAATGCTTTAGATCTGTGACTGCACACTGGCAAGCACAAATGGGCCCTAATGTGTTCGCAATATCCAAGTAAGAACACAACGGTGTATTTTGCCAGTAACTATCCTCTGTGGAATCTGTAATTAGATGTTTCACACAAAACCAAAAGAAAAATAAAGAGGATACTGCCTAAATCTATGTACAAAAAAAATGAGGATGACAAATAATATCTCTTCTTCATGGTGCCTGGCACATTTTGTGAATTTAACCATTTGAGAAGGAACATGCTCTGGTAACCCTTCATTCATCCAGGAGTTACTCAAATTCCCAGCATAGTCACAGCTAATTCTCTGGCCAGGGTCTTCAGGTTACACATGCAGGCAAATTAATATTTTTGCCACTTTAACAGGAACCACAGGAAAAAGCAAAAATTCAGGCATGCACCAAATTACTTAGACATTGACAGTACCAGGGACATACATACAGTTTCCAAGAGAACCTTTTATACTCTAAGAGATGCTCCTAAAAGAAACATGGAAATTTGACTCCCACACCCAAGTCATCTTATAGTAGCAACAGCAATTCCTTTAGAAAAGCTTTCCTAGACATTTTACTAGATCTTGGATATCCCTAATTGTTTAATCCCTGCAGATGGAAATTAATCTCAAAAAATACCCCCAGTTTACTTTTTTCCTTGTACAATGTATCTTGACCATCAAAAAGGATTCTAAATATGGCATTGCAGAACATGGTGTCTGATTATGTCCAAATTATAGCTCAAATACGTGACTTCAAATATTTTACTTAATGTTATCTCTGTATATTCTCCACATTGTGTGAAAATCTGATTAGCTTTCTTCTTTTTCCTTCATCCCTGTAAAATGTTCTGACAACTAAATCCCTACCTTCTATTAAACTTGTTATGAAAACTGCAGCCTCTGGGACACCTCTGAAATCCTGTTGTTGAGCCTTCATAGATGTAAATACATATCTTTATTGCAGTTGAACTGCTGTAATAGAGGCAAGAATTCAGACAACTGGATGCATTTTTTTCTCAAAAATGTTCTCTGTTCTTAGTTAAAACTTTGCTTCTTGCTACTTCTGCAAAGTTTCTCCACATGGCTGCAGTTCACTGTTCCACAGACTGTTCAAAGTGTGCCCAGGTCGACAAAAACCCAAGAGAATCCCAGAAACAGCATGGTCAGCAGGACTAGGGAAGTGATCATCCGC
The DNA here is from genome assembly GCF_001431845.1 of Calidris pugnax. Lineage (NCBI taxonomy): Eukaryota > Metazoa > Chordata > Aves > Charadriiformes > Scolopacidae > Calidris > Calidris pugnax. The sequence continues at coordinate 7,713,561 of NW_015090885.1, forward strand.
CTGCACTGGCCACTGGTGAGGCTGCACCTTGAATACTGTGTTCAGTTTTGGGCCCCTCACTACAAGAAAGACATTGAGGTGCTGGAATGAATCCAGAAAGGGGCAATGAAGCTGGTGAAGGGTCTAGAGAACAAGTCTGACGAGCAGCAGCTCTGGGAACTGGAACTGTTTAGCTTGGAGAAAAAGAGGCTCAGGGCAGACCTTATCGTTCTCTCCACCTACCTGAAAGGAGGTTGTAGAGAGGTCTCTTCTTCCAGGTAACAAGCAATAGGACAAGAGAAAATGGCGTCAAGTTGCGCCAGGGGAGGTTTAGATTGGCTATTAGAAAAAATGTCTTGACTGAAAGGGTTGTTAAACATTGGAACAGGCTGCCCAGGGAAATGGTTGAGTCACCATCCCTGGACGTATATAAAAGACTTGTAGATGTGGTAAAGGACATTGTTTAGTGTTAGTGTTTAGTGGTGGTTTTGGTAGTGCTTGGTTTATGGTTGGATTTGATGACCTCAAAGGTCTTCTCCAATCTAAATGATTCTACGTTTCTATTATTTGCTTGGAATAACAGTGAAACATCTTGAGAGAGAAGTAATGTCTTGGAATTGAAATTTTTTCCTATTGACTTTCACACAACTTTAATTACATTTACTGGGTCTGAATGGCATAGAGTTTATGTTCTTCATAGTTTTCCATATGGTGCTGTGTTTTAGACTGGTGACCAAAATAATGCTGATAACATACCACATGTCTTAGGTGTTGCTGAACAGTGCGTGCACAGCATGAAGGCCATCTCTGTTTCTCACTTTGCTCTCTCAAGGACTAAGTCAGGGGTGAGCAAGAGGTGGGGAGGGGACACAGACTGACCAAAGGCATATTCCATTCCCTATAATGTCACGCTCAGCAGTAAAGCTGAAGGGCATAACAGTGGTAGTTTTTTCAAAGTAGTCATTGCTTGGAGACTGGATGGGCATTAGTCTGCTGGTGGGAGGTGGTGAAGGAGTGCCTTTGCATCACATTTTTTTTTCCCCAACTTACTAAACCGTCTTTATCCTGTCCCACAATTTTTTGCCCTTCCAATTCTCTCCCCCATCCCACTGGGTAGGAGTAAGTGACTGGGCAGGTGCTTAGCTGCTGGCTGGGGTTAATCTACCATGATACATCATATTAAGAAGCAGAGTATGTCTTTGAAGTACTAAGTCACAGTTCTCCAACAACAGAGCAGATCAGAACCTATAAATACAATTAGATTTCTTAATTCTGGTTTAAATGACCTAAAGTATCTTGTTCACCCCACAAATCATGACCTTAAACTGTGTTTATAATGACAGTTTAGTGAACATAACATGCTATGACCTTTTTCAGGCATTATATTGGGTGTCTCATGATGCATGATTAAAAGTAGTTTACAATATTCAAGCAGAGATTACAGAGACTAGGAAATATTATCATACATCGTATAGTCATATAGCATCATGAATATAATATTTTAGCTATAAAAATGAAACACTGTTAAGGTTTTTCTAATGAGACTTTTCAAAGATAAGTGGTTTGGTAAATATTAGAACACAAAAGTGTCAAAAATGATATAAATATTTTGGTCAGGAACACTCATTGAAGGTTGATGTATATTTACATATCTAGGAGTAGAAATGCCACTTTTACCTAACAGATAGATTACTATGTGATATAAAACTGCAGTTCTGGAAGACAATTATGAGTCACAGTCAGAGCCAACTGAATGTGAGCTCCCAATATTATTATGTTAGTGAGAATGCCTAGTGGGATCTCTTTGATGGTTAAACAGGAGAACAGTAAAGTGGCATGATGATTTCTAACTGTAGAAAATAATGAAATTGACTGTAAATACTACCTACTTGTGTCCATATTTTCAAAAAAGAACGACACAATGATTTCAGCTTTGGAGAAGCAGGAGGAGCAATGAAAGACTTCACCGATTTAGATAAAGTATGAGGCTGAGAAAGAAGAATCAGACAAGCAGGAACCCTTTTTTAAACAGAGATCTAATTAATCAGTGAAACAAATTACAGAGAGAAATTATGGTTGCTTGATAATAAATATATACTCCTAAAAAGATATACTTCAGTAAAATACTTGTTAGTGAGTAAACGCAAAGGCAAGTCTTGAAATCTTACAGCACCTGATATAATTGCAATCTGATTAATTGCTCCTACTGGTCATAAAGAATTTAAATATCTATTGAATTCTAATAGTTAATAGTATTAAAAGTGAAGATTAGAAGTACTGATGATATTGTAATTCACACTGCTACATGAAATGTTCAAATCACAGTCAACCTTTAAATCAATATTGAAGTGACCACGTGGACATGCAAATTTATATGTTTATAAATACATAACTTACCTGGTTTCTATTTCATAGACAAATTCAAATGACTGGGAAGTACAGCTAGAAGAATTTGCATTTCTTTCATGCTATAATCTGTACTATTTATTTGTTGTTACCTTTTGTAAAATGTAGTTCTCTGCTTGTAGATAACAAGATAATATGAAATGCGTAACTAAATTGTTGAGACTGAGTTATCACCATATCTACCATACACTCCCTACCTTTTTCTTATGATTCCATACTGCTCCCTGAGTATGTTTAATGCTCTAACCTCACTTTCTGTTTGTGTATTAGTGATTTCACTATGCACATCTTAATCTTGTATCTCAGACACCTGCTTTTCTTGCTTTTACCACTTTCACATTACTTGCTCTGTTCTCTTTCATTTATTATTTCCCCACCTTATATTCCTTCTTACTATATTGTGTGTGTTGTGCCTAAAGCCGATACCTGTACTATCATTCAACACAGCAAATTCATACTGCCTTTCTTTGTTCTTTTTCTAAAGTTAACTTTCTTAGCTGACTTCTTACACTGCTTTCTACTCTTTATGCATCCAATGACTTTGTACTGGAGAGTTCTACTTTTTTTGCTGATTGCTTTGTTTATTGATGGTTTTAATAAAGGAGTAAGCCTAAGCTTCTCTCTCTTTAGAAGTGTTTTGGTTTTATGTGACTTCAAAGGAAATTGGGAGAATTCTAAAAAATAATCAATCTACTTAAGCAAATTAATAGCTAAAAATCTTAAGAGCTGTATAAGAAAGTTCCAAGACAGACTGGAGATCACCTTTAGAGATATCGGTTTAAAAATAAAGGTGAAGATGGATGCAGCTACATTGAAAGAAATGCTTGCAGGTTGGCACTGGAGAACCCCAGTATCATCTCTGATTACAACATAAAAAAGAGTAGTAAGTGAGTACTGGTGAAAAACAGTACTAAGCCATTCAAAAATGTGTCACCATAAACTATAGAAATGTCTTCCAATTAGCTAAGAAGCAGCTAAAAAGTGAATCGTTGACAGATGCATATAGTGTAAAACAATTATTTTATCAGAGGGTAAAATAATCAGCCTGGTGGGGAAAAAAAAAATCAGTACTTTGACAAGTTCAGTCTCAACAAATTAATAACAGAGAAAAACTCCTAAACCGATATATTAAAGATAGTTATTAAAAATCTTAAAAGATTGAAAAGAAAGAAGATATTTAAAACAGAATTACTTCTGTGGATAAATCAATAGGAAAATTACCAATTGACAAGGAAGCTGTTTGAATAACTGCAGAAACTGGGATTAAAATAGTTTTATCACTCACATAGCTGTCAAATAATTTAAAGGACTTCTAGTAGGCTCTTTACTGCTGAGGCTATATGTTTTGTCTACTATGACAAGTCAAGGTAGCTTGTACGAGCCTCTTCCACATGTAAATAATTTCTCAAAGCCTTGTGTTATGAGTCACCTTGTCCTTCTTTTATAGTAATTTAAAAATGTTTCTGGAGTTTATGAAGTGGCTACATACAAGTTAAAATTTAGATTTATGTTAGAAGCAGAATATTTTGTTATTATTAATTAAGACAGAACACTATATTCCAAATTAACAGTTACAACGCAGATTCATCTTATACAAAATAAGGCATTCATAGAGTTAAGTAGCAGTATTTATGGTAGAAGTTTTTCAGGAATAGACAGGACCTTATGACAATAGTCTCCAAACCACTGTTCATGAGCAAACTTTGCTCACAAAATTGTGTTACATTGCCTAATGCAATAGGAAATAAATATTTTTTTAAAAATTAACAAACAAAGTTGCGTTAAAGTCAGAATGAAAAACTCCAACAACCAGAGTTGCTTAAGGTACATTATTTTATTAGTATTACTGCAAATGGATAAATGAAGGTTGTGGACCACTACATTTCAGTTAGGTGTTCAGTTTTTTTTCCTTTCCTCTCAAAACCTTATCAACCGATTAAATAGTGCTTAATCCCCTAGAAAAAACCCTGCCCTTTTAACAGTCACAGCACCTCAGGGTGTAGTGAGAAAACCTAAGAAAAATAATAGTGTCCTCAGGGTCAGCAAACTGACTTCAGCTGGAACCCTGGATAATGGTTTACAAGAACTCAACTGGCCTGCCCACTAGCTCACATTCACATCCTCTTTTGATAACCATGAAGGGGTTCCTTCCCAGTTTTTGTACCAATCAAAAAAACCTAATTCTGCATTTTCAAGGTTATGGAGTGACAGTCTGTTGAGTAAAGATGTACTTTCATTCCATAGCATATGCTTTTTTATAAATCAATCAGTCATTTTGAACTGCAGCCCAAAGAACAGAGGAAGTATCAAATGTGTCCATTATTAAAGCAGAAATTTTAGACAGCCCATCACTGAGAAGCTAAATTGGAACTCAATCAACAAAAGCTCATTCTATTGACCTCAAAGATATTAATGTTTTATGCTGCATTTCTGTAGTTCTAAGCATTTGTTACCTGTTCAAAATATAAGGAAAAAATCTGACAAGCAAATAAAGCACATTTGTAAGAAAAACTATTGTATTCTTATGCTTCAGGAAGGTTGCACAAATAACTGGGAAGAAAATGAAAAAATAAAATCACATACTATATTACCAAGGAATGGATAACACAGTTGTGCATGATTCATCTCTGCAGCTAAATGATGGGATTGCATACAAATGTCGCGTACAAAACTAGTCTGTGTTGTATCTTTACTTGCTCGGGTAGGTACCTCTAGAAGTTACCAAAACTGCTGAAAGCTTGCAAACATTATGTTATGAATCTACTATAAATAAAAAGTCTTGGTGGTGAAGGTTAAAGTTCTGCAAATTCCAAAAGAATTTTTTTTCGCCTACTTCAACCCTAGCCTGTTAGTTTAAAATCTCTGAGGCATATTCAATATTATCCAAATCCCAAACATTGATACTTCAGCTGCTATTTAATTTAATGGAAACAGTCTTCGTGACTGCGTATGCCAGTAAATTAATGACTTCTGTTAATGTCACAGTTTCAAGAAAATCTGTCATCCCATCCTTATAACCTCAAAAATGTTAATATCAATGACATTTTTCTTACACACATAAACATAACACACACATTTATTTTGGAAAAAAAATATATTGAAGTAACATGTAAGATTTACTCAGTATCTGAACAAAAACCTCTACCAAAAGCATCACCAAACCAAAACCTGTCACTCTCCTCCAGAAAAGGGAAAATGCTGACGTGCCCATCATGGGACAAATAGGTTCTTATTTCTGCAGTGATAATCTCAATCACACCAATAATTATCCCATATTATAAATTCTGTTAGGACAGATAAATAACTCAGAGTAGATAGCACTGTGGACATAAAACATTAATGTTTGTGCAAGATTTAGAAAGACAACAGTCTTACTGTTCTTTACTAAATCATTAAGTATAATAGGAGTTATTAGCTGACCCTGAAAGCACTATTTTGCCTTACATTTTAATAAGAATCAAGTAACAATTAACAGCAACATTGGTCCTTTGTTTCAGAGACTGCATGCAAAAGTGACATGAGGAAGCACACAAATGCCATCTTCTGTTAATTACATGAGCAATTGCAAGCTCAATTTTCTTCTTACCTTTGTGGAAGGTACAGAATCCCAGAATAATTTAAATAGAAACAGTTTAGAAATACTTTCCAGTTTTTTACTTTAAATCTTCAATATTTTGTAAGCCAAAGTAATGTAATTTTTCATATTTCAATAGCTTTATGCAATTTTTCAGTATCTTCAAATATCTAAACTTTGTTCCTTCCTTCAGCACCGTTTTAGAGGTGCAGCAGCACCGGTACATGGTCCTATTGCCCACAGCAGCCTTTTCTGGAATGTTGTGAGAAATGGAGGGCCTTTTTTGTATGTTTGTATGCATATCCAGCCATCTTCTGCTGAATGTGACCAATATCTGATCTCTATCTCTACTGGGCAGAGTTCAGCAGAGGGTTATGAAGACGATCAGGGGACTAGAGCATCACCCTAGTGAGGACAGGCTGAGAGACCTGGGTCTGTTTAGCCTGGAGAAGAGAAAACTGAGAGGGGACCTCATCAATGTTTATAAATATCTAAAGGGTGGGCAATAAGAAGGTGGGGCCCCACTCTTTTCAGTGGTGTCCAGTGACAGGACCAGGGGCAACAGGCACAAACTGGAACACAGGAAGTTCCATCTCAACATAAGAAAAAACTTCTTTACTTTGAGGGTGGCAGGGCACTGTAACAGGCCACCCAGAGAGGTTGTGGAATCTCCTTCTCTGGAGATATTCAAAACCCGCCTGGAAAAGTTCCTGTGCAAGCTGCTCTAAGTGAACCTGCTTTGGGAGGGGCGTTAGACTAGATTATCTCCAAAGGTCCCTTCCAACCCCTGCCATTCTGTCATTCTTTCGTGCTTCTCCAAATCATGTTTTACCACTTGTACAACTTCTCAAAAGTTTGTTCAAAAACTTCTTTGCTGTAGTACACAGGATTCTTTATTCTGTTTACAGCTTAGATTAATTAATCAATAGATTAAGCATATTTTCTTCCTGAGTTAACAGCACACGCAAACTTCTCTTAACTACCTCTCCATAGTTAATTTATCAAGTTTCTCTCACAGTGTTTGCTCTAGCCTCTTCTATTTTATGTCCCAGAAAGCCTTATTCTATACGTTTTCCTCATGCTACAAACTGCTTTTCTCTTCTCTAATAATTGAATCCCAAGCACTGATTCAAATGTAAGTTGTGTATTCTAGTATATGCAGCTAATTCTTAAAACACAGCAAAGATTACAAAACACCGAAAAACCTCAATATACTGCAAAACTAATGTTAAGGGTATATATGACTAACCAAAATAGGTGTGTTGTAATAGCTATGTTTTAAATTGACTTTGAGGGCAGTTTTCTATCTGCCTGTATATTGTGGTTATTGTTACTGGACTAACTAAAGCTTTTAAGAATTTACAGAGTAACTGAAATCAGCCTCCCTGTTCAATTCAATGGAGCTCATCACAAAGCTAAAGCAAAAATTCCTCGCTGTATTTTCTCATCATAGCGTATGACAGTATTTGCTTTGTCTAGGATTTTTGAAGGAAATAAAACTTTCAGAATTGTAACTCAGATTGCATGAGACTGCATGCGAAGTGTAAAATGGAGAAGTATCTGCAACAGACTGAAATTATGTCTGGGGATACAAAGAACTAGAAAACCCTGAGAAAGAGTAATCCATAAAGTTGAAAATAGGCTGAGATTAACAAATGTCACATTGCTTGAAATCCCGGAGGGCAGAGACACAGAAGGCATTTTATAAAAATGGATTATTAAGGTGCTGAGGATAGACAATTTCTGCTTCCTTCTGAAACAGATCACAAGAAAAGAAATAGCTAAAAATGAAAAAAGATTTTTCACTCAGAAAAACAGTATTTTCTGAGCATATTTCAGAGAATTATATGCTCATGTAGTAATTATATGCTTCATACACAAGAATTAAGAGATAATGCCAGCTAATATACAAATAAGTGATACACAATGTGTATAGTGACATCAGAACTAGAAGCTGATACAATAAGTGTTCAATGCTCCAGTATACTGTGTCCTAATTAAAAAGTGAAATACAAATGCCTCTGATATTGTTACATGCACTATCTAGACAGAAAGAGAAGACAGGTTTTGAAAGTGTAGCCACTGGCAAAGCACTGATGGTTGAACTTCAAAGAGTAAAAATGCTCCTCTTCCCCACGCTCACCTGGTCACACCATCTCCAAGTATTCCAGACAACTTCTAGCATTCTGCATGCAATGTCAAGTGCCTCCAGGCAATCTGTACTGACAGTACAGTGAACCCATGTAAGACATTAAACTGGAATAGCGAACTTCACTACAGAATGATCAGTGCAGGAAAAAAAAAAAAAAAACACAGTATTTAAATATTTTCTCTAAATGTTTAAACTGGTTTAATGATGTTAACATGTTTATAATGTTTTTCTGAATTAGCTAACCTGATACCATTTCACCAGATGCTAAAGTCCATATTAAACTTCACTTAAATCATTAAAGTTTTGTTTCAAGATAAAAATTGAAAACAATTTTTCCTTTTATTTCACAAAAAAATGTAGTCATAACACATTCCTCCAGTGTAGGAACTTTTAATATGGAACTTTATGATGTGTAACAGTTAGAACCAGATTTAAAGTAAGATAGATTCTTAACACTCAGAAAAGCAAGAGAAAGGTATAATAATGTATGCTTAAGTTATTCTCGCATCTGTTATTCCAAGCTATAACACAGGCTCCTCCAGACCCTGAGAAAAATTGAAATCTTTCTGCCAAGTCTATTCTGCTACGGAGAGAGCAAGAATATCCACCCAGGTATGATGGCCATTCACTTCCAGAGTGGCAGAATGCCAAAATCAAGACAATAAAACCAAAATGGTCAGTGACTTACCCCATTTAAAGGAAATGTTTTCCATCCCAGTTCTCCGAGGACAGCTGTAGTATCAAGTAACACAACTGAAAATGGAAAAAGAAATGGTATGTTTCCAGTATTGCTTGGACAAAACATATAAAGTACAGTAAAGTATTAAACGGGTATGATTTGAACTAGCCATATTAGTCAGGTATACACACTTAAAGCTATTAAACCAATTAAAATGTTGGGAGTATGGATAAACCCACAATCTAAACAGTTAGGCTTTTATGGCTTTTATTTCATTATCAAATGTCTCAGAAGATACAATTCAAAAAACCCCTTAATCTTTTGCAGAAATAATTGCCAAATCACAATGCAGTACCGATGCTTAATCATTATAAGGTGCCTGAAAAAGCCTGCACGTTTCTGGAATCCATTGTCTGGAAATCTAGAAAGTCTGCACATGGTCTTAAGCATTAAAGCAAATAAAATAAAGAAAAACAGAGTTTCAAAAGTAAGATGCTTTAAAAAAACAAACCATAAACTTCCTAGAAATTTAGTTATACAATATACAAACTATAGAATTCAAAAAGAACACAGAAAAACTAACAGCTTCAAAGTTGACATTTTAGCTGGACTATAACAGTGCTGAAAGCTGCTTACATACATTTTGCATCATTTCCACCATATTCATTTTGCTTTTTTAATACATGACAGGATGTGCATTATTGTACACTACAAAATGTTTCTGCATTATTTTAATGTTAAATTGCATTAGCATTTTTATTTTCACTAATAATGTAAAAATTATGCAGAACACAACTAATAGTGATAAGGAAGCTATCTGTAAACTAAATATTTAGTACATGAGACATTGTACCTACATGTACTACTGCCCTCTAATGGAATTGTTTAATCTGACCCTCCAATTTAAGAAATGTAAATTAGGATTTAAACATAAATTTAAGCATTGTATAGGGCAGTTTCCTATAATCATCAAGTTAGTGTATTCTGAACGTTCAATTCCTCCCTACAGTTAAAAAATTCCAGTTCTTCCTTGGGTGGTTAAATGATGGAGAAAAATGAAGCTAGTAGTTTGCAACATGACACCACTATCCTTACATTTGGGGTGTTTACGCTGTTGCCCACTGTCTTCCACCTCTTATCTGTCCAGACGATCAATGTAGAGCTATCTATAATGTGTTTCTATGAAGCAGTACATCAACATCATCATCAGAAGCCAGGTCATATTTTTTTGCCTTATGGAAAAGGCACATTGGCATGGAAACTGTATGAACTCGCCAGCTCACTAGAGGAAACTTGACCTAGCATCTTCCTTTGTGTTTAGCATCAGTGACAATTAGAGTTCCTCTATATTTGAATGTATGTTGACTTTTAACCTGAAACTGAAATAGTCTTATCAGCAAATTTGCAGTCAGGTAAAACAAGCTCAGCATTAACCAAATAAAAGTTTAATGATTTATTTGAAGAAAGTAATGACATTTTTAAAAGAATATTCAACAAAGGGGAGTATTCTGCTTTCCACCTCTTCACCACTTCACCAATTTATGAAGCTTTGTGACTAACTTGAAGATAAACATGGTTTTACAAGCCCTATTTTACTTCCAAAAAATGGAATCACTAACCCCACTGAGATTACTGCTGCCTTCTGCTTACTTACAAAGCTGTGATTTACAGCTGTCATAGTATCTTCTGTTTACATCAGGCCATCATACTCTTTTCGAAGAGTCAGAAAGTGTCCTCCTATTTGGCCTGTGATGCAGCAGTTTCCTATGTAAAGGTATAATGTACTGGGGACCTGTCACCTCCAAAAACAATTAAGCTATTAGATTTAGACATTTCCTTTTCATTGAGAAGACAGAATACTCAGCTGGCTTCTAAGAATACTTCAGTTCACTTAAACATTTTTTTCCTTCTCTCCATCTCTCCTCCCCTCCTCTCTCCATCCAGCAAACATGGATTATTTATCAATATACTTGGTTTTCAGCTGAAGTTATATCTTATAAAGTGTTATTGTAATTAAATTTTAATTCTTTAATACAGAATTAAATAATAATAAAATGAAAACCACCATATGTTACTGCTAAACCTAGATTTGCAGGCAGAAATTAACTGTTTCTACAAACAGTGTTGGGGCTTGAAGTGCCATTTCAGTTTCACAATTTTTGTGGTAGCAGAATCATGATTTAATAAACATCATCCAGATATTCAAAACTAATATATCCAAGGACAAGCTCCAAAATATAGGAAGGAAAACTAATTCATTTCTTCAGTGGAGCCTGAATTAATTAATTCCTTGCCTGATTTAATCAAATGCTACTTGAAAGCTCGAAGTTATACATTAAAAAAATTAAGAACTAAAGTAAATTCATCACTAAAAGTATGCTAAGTTGAAATTTAGTTGAACTATAATCTAATAACATTTCTTGTATACATTTACCAAGCAAACCCATCAAATAACTGAGCCTTCTTAAAAATACAATTTTTGAGACATTTAACATACTAAACATCTTTTATGCTCGCATAAGCTCACCTATATCCACCAAATCTGGTAGAAACTTAAACTGGAGAGTTCAATCAACCAAACAACTACTAATCAGAATTTGAATGCTATCACCTTCTGAGTCAGAAATGAAAATCATAAAAATTGAGATTGTCTTTCCAACAGTACTCATACTACAGGGCATAGAATAATTATCAATCAAAAATGTGCAAATAGTGGCAGATAAAATAAACATTTATGTTTACAGCAAAGAAATACAAACCCCAGTAAAGTGGTGAAATCAACAGGGCCAGCTATAAAAGTGAGGACATGGGTAAGGTAAAAAAGTAAAAAATCCTCACACACTTCAGTGATTTGGAGATATCTACATGATAGACTTCAGTGGGGGACAGAGATACCCAAGCTATCTTTAAATGAGGTAATTAAGAAGCAGTCTATCCCCATCAGCACAGACCTGATGGCAGAAAAATTGTACTGCCAAGAAGCCTCCAACTCCCAGCTCCTTGAAAAAAATTCACTGATAAAAAAATCCAGAATAAGAGGAATGTCCACATGTATACATCTGAATTGCATACAGGAATGAACACTTCTCTTCTGACTGCAGAATAGGGAAAGTTTCTGAAGAAATGGAAATTCACATGCAAAGCAACTAGAAAGAGTTGGTGGACAGTACACATATGATGCTTAAGATGAGAGAAAATTCCCTGAAAAGTTAATGAAAGCAGGAAGCTATATTTACTGACCCTTGTCCCTATGTTTACTTATTTATAGTCCTCTATACGCCATAAAAAATCCCATTCCTCTTAAAAAAGAATTCATGCAAAGTGGCCTTTATAGACAAGCCATTAACTACCAGGATAAGCAGAAGAGTGTGTCTCAAACTACTGTAGTTCATATTTATGAAAAAAGCTATAAATAAATTGGTTGCAACTAAGCAATGTTATTGACATTTCTGACATCCAATGTCCCCTTGTAGCAGCCAGTTTTCAGAGGTAAATGTGGAGTGTAAAACTTGCAGAGTAAACAAGAGTGAAAGAGTGCAGGTCTGCCCTTACAAAGTCATGTCACAATTCAAAATGAACTCAAAAATTCTTTAAAAAAATCTCTTTGGATAAAAATAAATCAGATTTAGCACTTGCATGTCCTTACTTAAATAACTGAGCTAGGAATACTGTCACTTGCCCAACAATAATATGCAGACTTTAACATACAGCTGTAAACCTATTGTTTTAGTATACTACACAGTTCAGACTTAGAATTTAAAAGTGTTTAGCTTTGTCTTCCAGTACATACTTTAATAGATATTACATTATTATAACTCATTATGCCATACTGAGCTCCAGTTTTCTTTTTTTTGGACATATCTTACACTGCTATTATTAGAATTTACAATTGAAATTAATCTTTTCAGAGGTTTTGCCCGGTCTTGAGGGAACTGTTTTATTTAAAATTATGATGAGCAGAGCTCCGAGGACTGACAGCGTGGAATTTTAATTCTGATTTCAAAATACTGAAGATGAACTCTATAATGCTGTCTGTACAACCAAGGAAAAAGCCTTCAAAACATTCATTTCACCAGTTTCTTTTCTCCTCTTCTCTCTCTACACATCTCCAGACAGTCTGATCTAACAGTTTTAAATGAATAAAGGATTTCAACCAATTTGCTTCATGGAATCATAGTCCGACATCAAAACAGGCCATCAGATGACGCAGCTTAACTTCCCACTCATTGTGGACTAATACATTTCACTGCTACTTCTCTACAAGCCAAAGATTTGCAAGGAAAATAGAATGAGAAACAGACATTAATTTCTTAACACAACACTGGTAACCCGGGGAGCTGCAGAAAAATACCAGTGTGGAAAAAAAAACCAAGAAAAAAATGTCAAGACTCAGAAGAAGTCAACTTGGCAAGACATAGATCAGCTCACTCCAACACATCCCACCCAGATGACAACTGCTGGGCCAGCAGAGACTCGCCAAGGTGCCTGCACTGGGAACAGCCAGCATTTGGTGCTTAGCCTGGCAGCGTGTTTGCCCTAGTTGTCTGCTCTGTGGCTTTGCCCACAAATGCACGCCTTACACTCAGGAGCTACACAGGTTCTGTGATGTCTCTCCACTGCACTGGGTAAAAGATCTCCAAATAAAAGATGGAAAGTTTCAGTAGCTTCCAGAAGGGTAGGCAGTCATGACAGAAGATACTCAGAAACAGTCAACACTGGCACAATTATTTATTTTTCCTCTGAGAACTTACTTATTGACTGCAATCACTTTATATTTATAATACAAACATACAGAGCTTCTAAAGTCTCTCACTTCCAGCCCCCAAGAGAGTTGTTGCTCTTTTCTAAAGTGTCTGCGCTTCTTTTCAGGTTTTATGGTCTTTTTAATTTATAAAAATAGGATCACCTGCAGTATTTTGAAACCATTCCTTCTAACAACATACATTAAGATAAAGAACTCTGCCTATTTTTGTATCCTGTTTATATATCCAAGGTCACATCAGCCTATTTTATAGTGCAGCACTGCACTGATAGGCAGTTATTAGTCTATCAAGATCACTGTCCTTTACAGAATCACTCCTTTTCATCATTATTTTTCAGTTTGGGTTGCATTTTTGTTCTTGAATGTACAAAAATCCATTCATTTATATTAAAACAAGTTTAACTTTGAAGGACTGACCTTTACTAAGTAATAAAGGCTGTTCCCTGTCTGCATATCTTCTTTCTTTTACTCACTACTCTTTCGTCACCTATTGATTTTATATTTATTTCCATGTTACTAATGAAAAATGTTGACCAGTTAGAATTTTGAATGGAGCATGAAGAATACCTCAGATTCTATGGTTAAAGAGTCACTGAAAAAGTACTTTTAGTACAGTTTTTAAAATCCATCTTCTAAAAAATTTGGTAAGCTTTTTACTGCCAGAACACATTGTGATATTTTGTCATACTTCACAAAATCGAAACATATTACCTCTGTGGCTTGTCTGCTTGAGAAAGACAGAAAAAAGAGGGAGATATGCAATATGCAAGTTACCTTTGGCAATTAACATGTAATCAACTGAGAAAAAATATTTAAATGCTTGGGGTTTTTGACCAAGCCTGTTTTCCATAAAACAAATGAACTGGCATTCATTATAGACATATCAATTGAATCCTTTTCCAGCATTTCCATTATTTTGCATGTAACTGCTATCTGGTTTAGGCAAGATTAATGAGCTGCAGTAATAAAGGATGAAGAGCAGCTGTCTAGATAGCAATTCTGCCAGGAAAGTATATAGGAGTCATAGCAAACCATATAGTAAACAAAGTATTGACAACACTGTTTGACTGAGATAAACAGGATTATAGCCAGCAAAATATATAGAGTAATCCTTCCCCTCTCCTCAGCATTTGTAAGCCTTTAGCAACAGTGCTATGTCTAGTTTTCAGTGCCTTGAAGAAATACCTGGGTGAGTTGCAAAGACACCACAGGAGAGCAAAGGGAACGATGAGATCTCCAGAAAGGCTGTGCTCTGGAAGGCCTGAGTGAACTGGAGTCATTTACCTTGGAGGTTAAATTAGGAGGACTACCCACTAACAATCTTCTAGTGTGTAAAAAGCTGTTTAAGGCAGAAGAGAGTAAGCTGTTCTCTATGTTAATGGCCAAAAAGGAAGAAGGGATTTAAATTACAGTAAGAAGAGTTTTATATTAAAGTTCAGGAAAATCCCTACTACCCCTACAGTTGTAAAGATGAGCGATAGTTGTGACTAATTGGGAAGCTGGGGAATCTCCACTATAGGAGGCTTTTAAGACACCTTCAACACCATCAGACCTGGTTTCTACACAATCACATGTTGCCTTGGGGCAGAGGCGGGAAGCTAAATGACTCCTCAAATCCTCTCCAAGGCTGTGATTTTTGTAAAAATCTAGTTACCTGGTTAATGGTGCTTCCTTTTTCTTTTCAAACCAGTACACTAACACCTACGGTCTTCCAATATTATTGAATTCCCTGAGCCCCCAAACTCATTAAATTTACCACCAGTAGCCCAGAGATCTCCTCTGCCAATTCTTTCAGGACTCTTGGAAGAGAACTATTTATGCCAGATGGGGAGTACTTCATATTCTTCACATTATGTGAATAGATTACTAATTTCTAATTTTGTCAATTCTGAACACCTTATTTTCTGCATCTTTCTAAAAATAGTTCAATACCATTCACACAAACATTTTTATTTTTAATACAACAGAGAAATTTCCAATATCCTGAGTGTTGTGAGACTTGGGCTTTTACTGAACACATTTAGCTTCTATTTTCAATTTTCTACACTTCATATATTCTAAGCTGTATTGACTTTCACATGTATCCTCTCTTTTCCATTAATTATTACAAGTGTTTATGCTTCTAGTTTCTGCTTTCATGTTACCTCTAATGTAGGTTGAACTGTTATCTGAAACTGGCCTTTTATTAATGGTCAACGATTTCCCAACCAAGAATTTTTAAAAGGAATTTCTGCTTTCACCTTTTTCATTTTTACCTTTGCACACTCACACAAACACACAATTAGAATTTTCCTCTAATGAACGAGAACTGATCAGAATAATTTTTCATGTACAAAACCCAACATCTAATTCATAATAAATTCACCTTCTCAGTATTAAGAAATTTGCAACATTATTAGACTGAGTGCAGTATTTTTTATGTTGGATTACTGCCTGTCTCTAACTCGGTGGTGTTTTACTCCCGGTTACATGAGGTCTCCAAGTGAGCATCTTCAAAAATTAATTCCCCCGCAGCACCATTTTTCTTTCCATACGTTACATACAGATGCTTAAGCAATAATTTACCCTGTTCTCTAATTTGATTCAGTCATCTGTTTCAGTCTTATTGTTCCCTACTACTACCTAGATAGATATAATTTAAAATACTGTGGCTCTGAGCTAACAAGTTAAAAACAAACACTAGTTCTTTTGCATAAAATGTCACACTACTCGCCTTTTTTTATTCAACCTTTTTTCCTAGAGAACCTTATTACCTATTTCTTAACAAGGTCATTTAAAAAATGAAATTAAAATTTATGTTTTTTGCTATATCATTTTATGCTGTCCTACACTTTCACAGTGCTCCTGCTATTTCAGAGTGAATATAATTATCCTTTCCTTACCTTACGTGCAAACATGCACATTCTCCTGAGAGTGGAAGACTGCTGTAATCCTACTGCTCCATCTCTCACCAGAATGTAAACCAACATTTTCATACCAAAAGCTTCAGATTTACATTATCCCTTTTCACATTGCCTTTCTTCCATTCTCACTTGAAAAATCAACATGAATACCTTTATTCTCATGTTGTATTATTATTAGCATTGCCAACCAGTGCAGACCCCTCAGTTTCATCAGAGTAACCCCACTGGATTATGTGTTAAATAGAAAAAGCAAGATGAAGCTCTGATTTAGTCTCCTCTTGTGCTTTTTTGGTGGAAGGTTTTATTGAATTTGGATTATGGAATGCGTATTTTTATGTGACCATCCCATGTAAATAAGCAAGATAAGTAAACCAAATGCTGTATTTTGTTCTTGCTACCTAAGATCCTAAGACATCACACTGAGAGATCTAATTTATGTAATTTTTTAAAATGAAAGAGTAATTCTTGTACCTACTGAGAGAGCTGATGGAGGCAGAGGCAATCAATTCCAGCTGTATCCTTAGTACTGTTATTCCACATACTATCAAACCCCCGAAGCTAGTAAAATGGAAGTAGCAAGTAATGGAATCTCTGAACAATATGGTATTTCATTTGAACAATTAAGTGGATAAGACATATTGAAGACCAGAGCTGATTATTATTAAATATCACTTTTGCAAGCTTATGTGTTCCTTTCTGTTTGCAACTCATTTGCCAAATATTTGTTTTTTCAACCCCATATACTTTTCAGTATTCAGACTTTATGAAGATAGAAGGAAGAAATAAGCCACTTTCTTCACAAATCATTCAGATTTTTATATTCGTTATTAATGCTATGTAATTGATCCATGACTGTATCATCACATTACTTTAGAAGAACACATCATGAACATCACATATGATTATATTCGTAGAAAGGGAAATTATATGAACCACCCACTCAACTTACATTTGAATGACCAAAAATGCAATTTTACAATTATTTCAAAATAACAAGGCATGTAGCCATGGTAGAATTAAAAAACCCCAGAGATTCTAAACAAATAATCAATGTGTGTTTCAGCAACTTCGAAGTCTCTATAAAAAAAGTTAAATCTGAATCAAACCCAGCAATACTTGACACTTAATCTTCAACAAGTAGGCCAAATTCATTTTATGACTTCTATAGCACCAAGGGATTAAGGTCTTTTACCGACATCTTCTAAAATTTTGTAAATGGTCTACTTCGTGTCTAAATTGTTATAATAACTGTTGAAAATATTGTAAAGTTTGCCAGACATTCATAAAAGTTTGCCCTTCTGGAGAAAGCCTTTGGCTTTTATATTCAGGGAAAAATAGATGCCTGTCCTTATGTATTATTATGTCTAAATTGTCTTTATCTAGAAATAACTGTTGAAAATATTGTAAAGTTTGCCAGACATTCATAAAAGTTTGCCCTTCTGGAGAAAGCCTTTGGCTTTTATATTCAGGGAAAAATAGATGCCAGTCCTTATGTATTATTTCAATAATAAAAAGACCGTAATTTGAAAAAGCATTTTTACTTCCTTCTTAATGCCACTTTATTGCAAAATAAGCAATTGCAATACTTTAAACACCTATCAAAATGCACTGATAAGCAATTATTATAATTTACAATTCATAACCTGTACACAGCCTTTTGAACATATACGTATCTTGTCACACCTTGACTGTAAATGATGTGAGTGATACTTACTTTTTTTCTTTTTAATTTTAGGATGAAGAAATATTTGAACAAACTTAAATATCTGTTTTATAAAGTTGGAGCCTAAGACATAGTAAGATATAAAAACTGAAGTGGATAGACTTATTTGCAGGAAAAAAGAATCGTTGTACCTAAAAGAAGTAATAGTAAAATTTTGTACTCTGTTTTTTTCCATTATTTTTGTAGCCACTTTTAATAGTACTAAAATTACTTAGAATAGTGCTAAAATACTTCTTAACAAAAACAAACAAACAAACAAAATAGAAACAACTGATTAATTCTGAAAATTGGTCAGTTATGCCTAGATGCTCTTGTTTAAATGAAGGAGTTTTTCTGTTTAGACATCATTAACAGGCAGAGTTCACTCCTGAAGTAGTCTTAGAACAATTAAAAGAGAGACCATTTGGCCAACTGCTAGCCTTTACAATTATTTAAGCCAAGGAATGAAATCTTGGTAGCAGCTTTCTGTACAAAACATCTTGTGAAACTTACTTCTCTGGATTAAAAAAAGAATAACCAGACGAATGAAGGAAAAAGAAATTACATTTACGGCTGTTTTACAACAGAACTGAGGAATGACTTCCTGCTTTATCACAGAATCACCTAGATTGGAAGGGACCTTGAAGACCATCTAGTCCAACCATAAATAAAAAAAAAAAAACCAAAACCAACACTAAACCATATTCCCGAGCACCATGTCAACTCATCTTTTGAATAACTCCAGGAATGGTGCCTCAACCACCTCCCTGGGCAGCCCATTCCAATGCTTGATAACCCTTTCAGTGAAGAAATTTTTCCTAATATCCAACCTGAACCTCCCCTGGTGCAACTTGAGGCCATTTCCTCTTGTCCTATCGCCTGTGACCTGGGAGAAGAGACCGACACCTGCCTCTATGACCAACAGCAGGAGCTTCTCATTGTGGAGTGTACAATAATACTTATAGAATACCAATAGTATCAATATAATACCTCCATTCCAATGCAACTGTTTGTGCTTTAATGGTTTTTCTGCACAGGCATATATCACCACTCTGATGGTGAACATCTCTCTAAAGCAACTTAAGAAAGACAGAATTGTTTAAATGCTTATTCTACTAGGATAACACATTGACTTTCTTTTTTCAATATCAAAGCGCTGCCTTATCACACAACTTTAATCCCTATTCATAATACAGACAAATATTCCAAAGAAAGAGGCGAAATTAAACAACTTATCAGACACAGGCAGGTAACACCAGTCAGTAAAAGATACGGCCTTTCCCAGTAAAGCAGGTTCGTTTCATTTCACAAATACCAAGCAGAGCCTTGGGAATCAACCTGATACATTCATTGGCATCAAACAAACCAAGCATGTAGAAAATATATCTGTCAGTGAAGAAATACATGACATTTTCTGCATTGAAATATTTCTGGGATAATGTAACACCAAATTGCTCACGGTTAAATCTTAACTATGCATCCTGCCACTTAGCAGGTTGTTTCACCCTAAGATAACTGTAACCATTATGTACCATGAGGTCTAATGTAAGTGTTTGCTTCTCCAACGTGAATCTTATTCACAAGCACAAGAAAAATAAAATTCCTGAGGTAAAAAGAAAGCATATTCACATCTAAAAGAAATGGGTTTACCTCAGAAACACATGAAACCCCAAGTTTTCCTCAAGTAACTGTGGAATAGATAATGAATAGGTAATATCCTACCTCTCCTAGCGTATAGCAGATTTTTCCCCAAAAGCGGTGTCAAAGTGATTACAAAGTGATTTAGTTGAACACTGCACTTCTAAATAGGGGAATAAGACAGGAGGAGGATTTCAAATCCACATATCAGTCAGAAGGAGGAATTCCTGCATTTGCAATGCATCAGAAGGGGCTGAGCACTTCGATGTCAGCCCTGCAGGACAGGCAGCAAACACAGAACTGAAGAATAAGAGCCGGTAGGTAGAAGCAGACTGCTCTACTTTAATGGACTCCTCACAAAGAATGAGACAGGAAAAAAGGGGATTTAGGTACCAGGGAAGCAGTGTGTTCTTAACCACGGACTTGGTTTTCATTTCCAAGATACTCCCTTTCAGCAGGGATTCCTGTTAAAATGAAGTGAGCTAAATTAATGTTGTTCACAGGCCCACAAGATAACACCAGAGCTGGTTTATGTTACATAGCTGTATTATCTTCCTAAACTTTTGGTTTCACATGTGAGGTAACTGGAGGTCGAGAGCTAGCCCTGTTAAAAATAGGAGTTGCAAAATTATGATAGAAGCCCAGCTGCCTGATGAAATAATTTTCATTCAGACTTGAAAAAGCTAATTGATATTCAATTCACCATCATGTTCATGTCAACAGTAGATTATTGGGCAGATTTTCCTAAATGAACATGAATACCTGACAGTTTTGTCAGCTCTGTTTATTAACCTGAGTATATCTTCATTAGGGAAATTAGAAACAAGCGAAATTCAGACAAATGGATTTATCTTTCCTTGCACTGGTAAAGCATAAACGACTTGTGTGTTGAAGTCAATTCTATTAGTTTCAGACTTGGTTTGTGGAGTCAGGATGCTAGATTTAATATTGTCCACTTTGCTGCCAACCTTTTCTATTCTGCATTCTCACAGGCATTTGCTTTTACATCTTTTACTATAGTAGTTTTTTGAGTGGTGATAAAATGAACTAAAATGTTAATGTAACAACAATCCATAAGTGAAAAAAACTATTGCTCCTATACTCTGCATTTCTTAGGATGTCCGTTTCAAGGCAGGTAGCAACTCTCCACAAGAGTTCATGCGGATAATCAAACCCACTCCAGGCACCCATTCTTTCTTGGGCTGCACTAAACTAGAGAGACCTAGCCTTTCTATAGGTGAAGTATGAAATGGTATTCCAAGGGTTTGTTGTCTTTGTCCCATGCATAACTGGGAAGGTTGGTAAGAGGTGCATTGGACCAGAATCAATACAGACCTTTTCCACAACAGTCACTTTAAGGAAAGAAGTTCTGAAGAGGACAGCTGATAAAGTGACGAATGGGGACTGGGAAGACAGATGGCCACTGCTTACTCAAGTAGTTACTTAATAACCATAATGAAAAATTAGCTGTTTGGCGACTCTGAGGAACAGAATAGACAGATGTTAGGCTGAAGCAACTAAAAAGAGTTCATGCTTGACTGGCAGCATGGCCCTGTGAAGAGCTGTTTGAGAATCTCTAGCTCAAGAACTGAGGCAAGGGACCAGTTCAGGCTTTATGGCAGGGCCCTTGAGGGTGCGTGTTCTTGTCAGTGCTTCAGACTGCTCCAAAATTCAGTCAAATCAGATGCGGGAACAACAGTCAGGGAAGCTCTAGACATGAAACACAAAGGCAGGCACTTCTGCAGTAGCACAGACCCATCCACTGAAACCAAAGATTCTTTACTACTCTCTCTGACTTCTACTACCTCTGTAGTTCAGTGTAACTTCTTAACACTAGGCAGCTAAACAGGAGTTTACCTACACTCACTCCCTATTTTTACATCATAAAATGAAATGAGGTCATTTCTCTTTTGTAGGCAGAAAAGCTACAATACAGAAAGCAAAGAGTTCATATCACTCATAAATCGCAGATCTTGACTACCCTGCTTTTCCAAACTAACAATAATGCTAACAAAGTGGTACAGAGGGTGGAAAAGCATAGCTGTTCAATTCTCATTTGTTGCATTATTGCAGTCTCACTCAGAATTTATCCACAAGTCACATGAATGAGCCTCCCTAAGTGACAGGACATTATTATTATCAGAACTAGGCCAAAGCCACATAAGCAGGATGAAGCTAGTATTTCATACTCGAATAAAAGGACATCCTCCCTGATCTACCTAATGACCTAAGAAAGCAGTGACATACAACGGATAGGGGAGGGCTATCAAGCCTACATTTGTATTTTTTCTGCTTTTTAAAGATGATGTGATTAGTAATGATTTTAACTGACAGCAGTGAGGACAAGTCATCAGTAGCGACACAAACCGTGGACATACCAAAGCTGAAGCAGTCATGACTTTCAAAGGTGTCAACACGCTCAAGCAAAATGATCAGTTTTTCTCCTTTGCTTTCTGAAGTGGCATCTCATTTGCTTCCTAAGTTATCTACTTTAGAAGTGAAATACAGTTGGCCTCACTGCTGTAGTCTGACAGTGACCATGATATACAGAAAAAGAGTTTAGTAGAACTCATAGGAAAAAATCTTCCAGGAAGGAACACAAAAGGCAATTCAAAAAACATGAGGTTAACATTTGGCTATATTCAATGTTTTCTTTTTTTAATGTGGAGCCTCAAAAATATACCAAAGTAAATGCAACTTACTAGAAAGAAGAGTTGTTCCACTCTTAACAAATATTCCCAGAGATATCCTAGGTTTATGTTCATGATGATAAAATGTTTCTTATCTCCTTTGATTAAATATCCACACAGCCAGTCAGTTTAATGTTTTTTCAGCTTTGTAATTCTCTCTTTCACTGAGTCAGTCTGTCACTTCCTCCACTAGCTCTTCATTTATAATTTATGGTGTCAAGCACCAAGCTTTCACAGCATGAACATTTTACAGGTGCTAGGTCAGGCTGTCAAGCTAAAGTACATGCTAATAATTGGTAGCTTTGAATATCTCTGTCTCTTTACCTACAGTGGAACATCAGCATGAAGGCTCAATTGTTTTTACAAAATAATCAGGTTTGCAATACTTTTAACGTTATCAACAAATAAATATACAACATCCTGTCATTTATGCGACAGGAAATAAGTTTTGGCTATCTAACCAAAGATGAAATTGCCTTAAAAGATTGGACAGGATGGAGTACTCACCTCTACTGTATACAGACTTTGAGCTTTGAATGATATACTTTTAATGCACATACACGGAGATTAAAATCTCAAAGATAACTGAAGAGCATAAAATAGATCTGAGAATGCCATCATTCATGTAGTAAACTGGCATGCTTGGTTGGTTGAATAACTGGTCCCATATTCAACAGTACAGTTACCCTCTTTTTTTCATTTGTGACTATATGATAATCTAATTGGAGAAAATAAGCTCTTTTTTTCCTGATTTCACATCAAGAAGAGAAAGTAAAAAGACTGCTTTGCCATATTATTTTAGGATTTTTTCAAGTTTTCTAGAGCACAAGAGGTGAATTGCCTATGACACAGGGAACATTGTTCAATATATCTCTTCCCAGTCCACAGCTCTTTTAACACCAGCAGAAAAAAATATATATTGGAACCTAATAGCACAGTACTAATACTTTTTTAAAATAAATAAACAAAAAAAATCCTGCTAAAACAGTGTAAAGTAAAAACAGTCACTTCTGATATGACTGAAAGTAGTCTTTTTGGTAACAAGGGGTTGTCATATGTAACATGCATGGAGGTGGAAAGCATTTGTGAGACTTCCACGACCTGAAATGAACATGTCTTGGGCACAATGATTTGGCAGGCACAGCGTTGCATCACTACTGCTGGAAATACAGTAGCACTCAGTGACTTAGTTCAAAGAACAGCTTCAAAGGGCTACTAGAGGCTTAAGTGCCTGTTATACAACCCAGTGATGCAAGGGGAATGTCACTGAGGATCGCTGGAGCGCTGCCGAGGGAGTTTGAAGGTAATGCCAAATATAGACTATATGAGACTGCATCCACACTGTTACTGCAAAATATAGGAACCTTTATATTTGAATTATTAATGCAAAGGTATTGTTTGAATTAAAACTTGCTTTATAACATTTTTCTACAAAACTTTTTTTTTCCTCTTTTGCCATTCTGTCTGAAATGAGCCCAGAAAATGTGAGAAGGGGACAAACAGCACCAGGACTGTGGAGACAAATTATTCTATTAAAGGAAAAATAGGGAATAATTTTTAAACTATTCTTTGCTCCTACCTGAAGATTACAATATAGTGAAAATGCTGAATTTGTCTGGGAAGGCTATCCAGTATGTCATAGAATCATAGACCTACAGAATGGTTCGGATTGGAAGAGACCTCTACAGATCATCTAGTTCAACCCTCCAGCCACAGGCAGGTACACCTTCCATTAGAGCTGATTGCGTAAAGTCCCATCCAACCTGGCCTTGAACACCTTCAGGGATGGAGCATCCAAAACCTTGCTGAATTTCATGAGGTTCATATCAACATATCTAAGTATCCAGTACATATGTATCTATGATCTAGTGTTAAAAAGCTTTTACCAACACAACAAAGACAAACCCTGAAAAATTACTACTGCCCCTGTACTTCTTCCCAAAAGAGTTTGTTATACATAAGTACTTTGAAAAACACTTTATGCTCCTCCTTTAGGAAATTTTGTAGCTCATAAAGACCCCCTCCTTTAAAGCCCCAACATATGCAGTTCCATAGAATCTTTTGTTTCCACCTTTCATTGAATATTTTACCAGATGTAATTAAAGCACAGTGAAAACTGGGTTGTAGAGTGACCTACTAGAAATATCATCAACACAAGTTTTTAAGTTCTGCTAATGAAGCCTTCCAAAACTGCATGTTTTGCTATTCTAGTTTCTTTTAAAATAAATATAATACAGCGTGGTTAGAGAGAAGAGAATGGATTGAGTGGGTTGGCTAGAGCAGTAAGACAATGAACTTTGCAAGAGCATAATGTAAATTGATGAGGCTAAAAGGAAAAACAGTCTGATGGAGGTAGTGCTTCAGAAGGACCAAAGACTGATTGAGAAATTTGAGAGAGAAATGGTTAGCCTGAAGACAAACGTTTGTATGGGAAGACTTAGTGGAATGAAAGAAAGAAAATGTGTTACACTGAACAGTAAAAAAATTTCACAACAGAAGACAGAACTGGGGTTGTAGGAAAACACAGAGACTGGTACACAGTCAGGAAAGACACTGAAAAGTGATAAAGGATAGAGGGGCTGTATGGTGAACACTGACTGTTAAAAAGAAATGTTTACTATTCTTTGCACATCAGGAATGATGTACAAGTTGTAAAAGGGAGGCAGCTAACAGGTTTTTGCACATACATGCTTTCATTAAGACAACTTGTCATCAGAATTGTATATAGAATCCAAAATATGTCATCAGTAACTGATTGATCTAAAATTCTAAATCACAGTCATTAAAAATGTGACAATGTACAGGACAACTGAAGCTGTCTTCCCTTCTTATTTCAGACTGTGTGATAGAGGCCTGTCCGCAAGAAATGAGGTTTCATTTTCAGTTATGATAAGAGTTATTCTGGAGTAAACAGTATCCTCAACAGAGTTAGCAGACATTAAATTAAACTGTTGAATCTAAGTACAGTTTCAGGCCAAACTTTTTTTTTACTTATATATATTTTTTTCTCTACCTATAAGAAGGATTAGTGAGATCATAATGAGAATTAAATAAGGAATGAGATAGAGAGGATCATTGTTAAAATGAAATATTTTAGGATGAAAATCAAGCATACAATTATATCCCTAGTTAAAAAAGCAACAATAAAGGGAGACGATAAATATGTATTCAATTTTAGATATTACACACATTTCATAAACCCACATTGATCTCAGGCCTCTTTTCTTATAAGAGCTAGCTACTGCCATACCTGAGCAATTTGAAATACTGTGCTTGCTACTCTCACTTTCCCACCTGTTCAAAATCATTCTCAGACTATGAATGTAACACTATCTCACGGCAGGTTTCTCTACGCTCTACATGAATGCAATCAATTATTGTTTAACACTGTTTCCCACCAAAAATAATGAATGCCTTGATCAGAATCTCAGTGTGCTTTTTGATTGTCCACAGTCCCTTCATTTCCACTGCTTGCTCTCAATCAGAACAAGTGATTTAAATCTCATACTTAATTTAAAACAGATGAAGGGGGAATTTAAGATGTTTCATTCATGTAAATGCCAAATTTGTAACAATGAATATTATCTTTTATATTGCTATACAGCTTAATTTATTTCATCTAAGAGCAATAAAACAAGAGTAAGTACTGAGCGATTCTAATAGCCAAGCAGAATCAAATTATGGAAGAAAAAGCTGACATCTGAATTATAATGCATTAAGGTAAAATTACAGCTAAATTTGAGGATAATTTCATTCAATTTGACTTTGAGAATGCAGTACATGTTCAGCCTTATTTCAGTATTATACAAACTGAAAACTGTTTTAAATCTACAAAAATTATGAAATATTATTTGTGCTTTTATAGTTAAGATACCATTAAATTACTACTTGTGTGGCAACACCATACTGGTAGCGAACATTCTAGCTTATAATGTACATTTTGTTGTACAAATGTCAGAAATAAATCTGGGTTAGGAAACTGAAACAAGTTGTAGAAGTTTTTAGCTGCTTTAAATAGAGAGCAAAAGAGGTGAGGAAGTGCATAAAAGGCATACTGTTGAGACAGAATTTAATTGTGCAATTCATAGTGTAATTCCTTAAAGGTTAGTCACGACACTGATCTTATTTAATATTTAAGTAATGTCCTTGGCCAAAGTTCATTTGTTCTATGATATTTTTTCATGGGAAAGTTGGGAGGCATTGCCAACACAACCGAAGGCTGTAACGCTGCGGGGGCTGGGGGGGGAGCTACAGGGAGAGAAGGAATGATTCTTTGTACCCAGCATAATAAAGAAGGGAGGACATTAAATACAAATCATAAGGCAATCCAAAGGGAGCTAAGGAGAATTTCTTTTATGAAGTGGGAGCCAAATAGATATGCACATATCAGCTGATGACAAGCCAACCAAGGACCAATCAAACGACTCGGGAATGGAGAGACAAATCCCATCACAGACAGTGCCGGATATTTCTAATAAAAATACTACTGTTGCACTAAGTAGTAGTAGAACCTCACCAGCAAAACTGTACATGGTTCTGGCCACCTTTGTTCAATAAAGAATAGATTAAAACAGCATGAATAACAAGCAAAGGCAACTTTAACTGTCATAGAGATCAGCCATCTATTGAATAAGCAGTGAAAACAGCATGCCAAAACCCAAAAGAAGAGATACAACTCCTCCTACAAGAGTGTAGTTGGATAAAAATTGAGAATGGAAAGATGTTCTTAAGCTTTGGGAAAACACCAGCAGAAGAATAAATGAATAAGTATTGACCGCCAATAAACGTCGCTTATAAACGTCTTTCAATTTGATAGCACTGACGTTCA
The DNA here is from genome assembly GCF_001431845.1 of Calidris pugnax. Classification (NCBI taxonomy): domain Eukaryota; kingdom Metazoa; phylum Chordata; class Aves; order Charadriiformes; family Scolopacidae; genus Calidris; species Calidris pugnax. The sequence goes on from NW_015090885.1 coordinate 7,740,874, forward strand.
GAACCACCTTCCAATGGGGGGTAATAAGCGAACATCACTTAACTAGATTTAAGATGAAAAGTAATCACTTTTTTATACAGCATCATGAGAGGCATTTGCTTGTGGTAACAGGGGTCTTTCCCAATCCAGTGTTCCAGTTACAGTCAAGAGAGCCACTCGATGCAGTGTAAACAGTCTTAGCATACACCGCTAATGCAAATACTACTTCTGCTGTCAAGAACAACCAAAAAATAACTTTCAATGCCAGTAATGTTTCAGTAAAATATTTTCCTCACCTCAAAGGAAATTAAGCCACTTGCTCAATAATAAACCGACCCTTCATTGCTAATTTCCTTCTGTCTTCCAAGGCCAATGGTAACTTCTCCCCTCCAACCCATTTCCTTTTGGAACACAGTAGTTAAATAATTCTTGAACCCTCTTCACAGAACTAAAATATAGATCTTTCTGAACTACTGCATTTATTGTTAACATAAGTCTCCAAAGGACATAACCCACATTATGGACTAATAGCCTGTAAAACTGAATTTTATGAACTGTAGCACTTTTGAGCAATAAAAATGGAATCAGTGGACTCAAGTTGGTGGCATTTCTTCCCTACCCTACACAGGAATGAATTAATATACAAATATGCACGCTTACACACAGAGATGATGTGGTATTGAACAAATTATTTGTTCATCCCAAACTAAACTCCAAATTTTGTAAATTAGAACATTCATGTAAGAGAGAGCCAAAAGAACTTGATTTTTAATCTTGTCTTCCTTCTTCTTATTTTCTTCTCCTCTCACAAAAAACATACTGTTCCATCTTATTAGCTGAAAAGGGATAGCCCACTACTATTTAGAAGCTTTAGTCATAAATTGTATCACTTTACCACAACGAAAATCATACTTATGTTCCTTACAGCCGCATAAATGTTTATTTCTGCACAAAGAATACTACCTCCATGAAGCTGACCAAGAAGAACCTTACGTTATTCACAAAGCATTTCACATCAAAAATATTTAATTTCATTTCATAGCTTTCTCTTACTTTAAAACAGATCAAAAACCTTCTAACATATGTTCCATGTGGTAAACATTCCAAACCCCAGACATTCACAGCAATTTTTTTGTGTGTGCTGAATAACTGTGAAGTCAACCTGAGTTAGTACCTGGAAGCTCAAATAATCAGGTCACTGTATTCACCAATTTGGTGTAATCCCATCTCATTTTGACATAAGAACACCAGATATCAGAAAAGAAAGAATCCCCTAGGTCAGAGTCAAGCATCCACAATCACATGTAAAAGTTTAAATACATTAGTGCAAAAGAAAAAACACTCAATCACTCTTTGCACAGCTTGAATAACAACTCACTAACTTTTTATTTTCCTTTCCTTAACACACTATCAAAAACAAGACCCTTAACTAAGCAGATGTATTATGAAGAATCCATCAATAACAGAACTTTATTTTTTCTATTTTTTTTTTTAAGCTAGAAGTCCTTAAGAACCTGATAAGCAAAGTATATTACACGCTACAGTGAAGGAAAAAAATCTCCAACACAAGTTGCTTTGGCAGTCCTATACAACCTGTAGAGGTAGAAAATTCTCATCTGCTCAGATGGTGGCAATTGGTTTTACTCTGAGAATATGAGCAAGACACACAAACCTGTCACCTGCAAAGAGGTTTTCCTTATAGAATCATCTAGGTTGGAAGGGACCTTTAAGACCACCGAGTCCAACCATTAACCTAACACTGACAAAACCACCACTAAACCACATTCTTAAACACCATATCTACTGTCTTTTATATACCTCTAGGGATGGTGACTCAACTACTTCCCTGGGCAGTCTGTTCCAATGTTTGATAACCCTTTCAGTCGAGACATTTTTCCTAATATCCAATCTAAACCTCCCCTGGCGCAACTTGAAGCCATTTGCTCTTGTCCTATCGCTTGTTACCTGGGAGAAGAGACCAATCCCCACCTTGCTACACCGTTCTCTCAAGTAGTTGTAGAGAGCGATAAGGTCTCCCCTTGGCCTCCTTTTCTCCAGGCTGAACAATCTCAATTCCCGCAGCTGCTCCTCATAATACTTGTTCTCCAGACCCCCCACCAGCTTCCTTGCCCTTCTCTGGACATGCTCCAGCACCTCAATGTCTTTCTTGTAGTGAGGGACCCAAAACTGAACACACAGTATTTGAGGTGTGGCCTCACCAGTCCTGAGTGCAGGGGGACAACCTGGGTTGTTGACCCAAGTGCAGCACCCAGCAGTTGGCCTTGTTGAACCTCATACAATTGGCCTTGGCCCACTGATCACATCAGAACACTTCACTCAACTCCAGTATTCACTTCAAACAATTTTTAGTGTCTCAAAGGCAAAATAAAATTCCTACAATAGAAAGTGAAAAAAACCTAAAAAGCTTCTGCTTAACATCAGAACCCAAACAGACAATTGTGCTCCACTGTCTTTCTCTTCCATTCCCAGCCTTGGTATTGCTTTGATACACTCTAATATTGGTAACATTCACACTATCAGCATGGTGTGGTACATGTCTGGTACTTAGACCTGATTGCTGTGACACAGCAACTCCAGTTCTACCCATTCCCTTTATGTCTTTTATATAAAGCAAACTTTGCACTTTTGAATTACAATGTATCTTTAATTTTATTTACATAAATGAGTGCAGGCCAGATGACTTGTTTCAGCCATCCTTGTTTGCCAATAGACAAAAAGTATGCTGGTTTCTGCTGTGAAAAAAAATTTCCTACTTGGGGATTTTTTCATTCATTCCTACTTCTAGAATTTCAGGTTAATTAACGGAACCTCCCAACTTCATGAAATAATCTGATTCCACCAACCCTGACATATGTAGTTATTAAGCTCAGTGGGTGATGATAAGGAGGCTGCACAGAACACTAATGTAAATTTTCTGCTAACAGAGCATGTTGTCAACTCCTTTTTCAAGGTGTGTGTACAGGTAAAGAAGACACTTAGGTCAGACATCTCAACAGGGTTCTGAAAATTAATTTTTTCTCAAAAGGCCACATTTCACTTTCTATTCAAATAACATGGAAATAATACCGACAGCTAAGGAGAGAACACAAAGAAAATGACCAGGATCTATATTAATGCACTCAAGTCCCAAGTCGTGACTTAGCAATTTTCTAAAAATCCAGCAACTGTAGTGAGCTATTACCTAAGAATCTTTTTTTTTTTTTTTTTTTTGGTTCTCTGGCTAGATGCAAAGATTTGAAACCATCTGCCACACTCTGCAAGACAAATATAAATAAAAAGAACTCTACTTCAGGCTCTAACTCACAATATTTGGAAGTCTGGGTTTATTAAAACCTACCAGTATATGCATTTGATTTCTGTCACCAGCCTTGGCTTGGCATCATTATAGTATACTAGATGTTATAAAACTCCCATTCCCTATGGTGTGCCTTGTGATACCTTCTTCAGTCACAGTTGACCTAGAAGCCATTGTGTTTCTCTGGGGCATTGCCTTACAGTAATAAAATGAATACATAGCATGTATATTCATTATATGATTATTATCTCACTAGCTTTGCTCTTGGTTTTCTGCTCTGACACTCAAAACGGTCCAGCTGTCCTTTCCTACACTTCCCTTTAAGAAAGTCACAGTGCCTTTCATTGACACACAAGCTTGTTTCTCTTGAATCTGCACACTTCAATAGTGCCTAGTAAAATTACATCCTAGCTGATTCCTCTTGAAATGATCCTACAGACCTGACACAGTGCAGAAATATCTGAGAAAACACTGATTATTCACAGCTTCATTTTCACCAATGTAGATTTTGATGCTGAAACTATTTATCAATTAAAAATGGCACACATTGACCTATGCCAGTCCACACACAAGGATTAAGAGAACAAAATGGATGAAAAAATACAAACATACTATTATTTGGGGTTTTAAATATCATTACAGATTTACAATTCAAATGAAAAGGTTTAACCCACTCTCAATTTCTAATCAACTTACTTTCTTTCTCCACAGATATTCTTTGCCTGTCCTAGAGGTCACCTTGTCCAATCCTCCCTGTTCAACGAGGGCCACCTAGAGCAAGTTGCCATTGCCCAGACAGCTTCTGAATATCTCCAAAGAGGGAGACTCAAAATCTCCCTGGGCAACCTGTGCCAGTGCTCAGTAAGCCTCAGTGTGGTGTTCCCATCACAGTGTGGCTAAGAAACACCAGAGTGTAGTGTTTCTCAAAACACAAAGTGTTTCCTGATGTTCAGATGGCTGACTTCCTGTGTTTGTTTGTGCCCATTGCCTCTGTCACTGGGCACCACTGAAAAGAGCCTGGCTCTTTCTTCTTTAAACTCTCTCTTGTGTATTTATATACAGTGATAAAATCCTCTCAAGCCATCTCTTCTCTAGGCTAACAGTCCCAGCTCTCTCAGCCTTTCCTCACAGGAGAGATGCTCCAGTCCCTTGATCACCTTGTGGTGCTTCACTGGACTCTCTCCAGTATGTCCCTGTCTCTTCTGTACTGAGGAGCCCAAAACTGGCCACAGTACTCCATGTGCAGCCTCATGAGTGCTGAGTAGAGGGGAAGGATCACCTCCCTCGACCTGCTGGCAATACTTTGCCTAATGTAGCCAAGATACCGTTGCTCTGGTGCCCTCACCCAACTCCTTGCCAGCCAAGCTGCTTTCCAGCTGGGTGGTCCATAGCACATACATTCCTCAGGATGGCAGCGCAACCCTCTGGCGTATCAGCCACTCAGTTTTATGTCAATAGCTATTTTGCTGAGGGGGCACTCTGCTGCAAAGGAACTGATCTCTTCAAATTGCAAAAGTGGGTTTTAAATAAAAATACCAAAAAAGTGCAGATGCCAAAGAATCTTCAGTTCTTGAGCAGTAATAATAACACGCAGTTATTTTCCAAACTATTGTTTGTAAAAGAAAAAGGTATTTATTGTAATTGGAAGGCAGAGAGGCAAGGTTAACAAACCTCTTGGGACTTTTCAGTCACTTTTACTTACGAAACGGAAAAGGCTTAAATTTTTGCAAAGGCCAATTGGGTGAAAAGATCAAATTGGTAATTCTTTGAGGGAGGTAATAGTACTGTTCTGCATTAAAAAACTAACTAGGAGGCAAAATGAAATAGGAATAAACAGCTAGATATTGTTGACAAAAACTACATAGCAAGATGAAACAATGCTCTATATTGGGATCACTGTTTGATACATTTATTAACCTGAAAAGAAGTAACTAAAGACCATGATCTTTGTTTTCTTCTCCCTTAGAAAGAATGCAAGTTGGGTACTGGTATGCTTAAATTGCAGCACAGTAAAACAACTGTATGGAGGAAGGTAGGACAGAAAATCAGTTCATAAATTATTTTGCACTCATCTAAACATTCAGGCAATTCAGAATTTCATACAACAACAACAAAAAAAATTAAACAAATTAGGTTCCACATAAGACAAACTAGATTATAAAATATTCAGCCCTCCAGGCTAAAGCCTGAACAATCAGATGAGCTATATGGTAATTTGTTCATTAACCTTTACAATGTATGTACCATGATCCACCTGAAACAAGAATGGAGGTACAAATGCAAATCAGGAAGAAGACTGCCTGTTGCCACTAAATTTTAACATTATCTATGTGCAGTTCTAAATGTCAACATGTAATCAAGCCTAATCTATTATTGATTTTCTTTTCTGTTTTCAAAATATCCATCTGTGGCACCAATTTCAATCAGCTTTTATTTCTTGAGGCACATCTCTCAAGTATAAAATACATCTATTGGACTATAGCCATTAAAAATAATTCCCTAATTTGCTCTAACATAATGGAAACCCACTAATACTAAAGCTTCAGGACATTACTTAAAATCAAAACTACTTGTTACAAAATTAGTAAGGAAAATTATTATTAGTAAAGGCTAAGTATTACTGGAACTTTTGATATACTGTGGCAACAACAGGTGTGCCTTGAGAAAGGAACAAAATGGGAAACTAGCTAAAAGTGTGACCTCCATTCTAACTATGGTTATGGCTCGTGTTACTTAAGTCTCTCATCTGGCAACACAGTATTTTGCCTTTCCAATGTTTTACAAACTAAAAAATTCTGTGTCAAACCCTGTGTTTGAAGTGGACTTCTACAAAAAAAAATCAAACAAAACCATTCAAACATTTCCAAGAGCGAAATAAGGGAAAATATGTTTTGCATCTTTACTTAAAGAACACTAGCATTTCTGTGATTTCCAGCATCTTGATAGACATTCACTGATATCCTTTGCTATAAGTTCACATTTACCCAATCAGAACATGTTCACTACAGTAATTTGAAATTTTGGCACTGCCAAAGCTTATCCATACTTAGTGCATTCCATCTTTTACAGACTCTGCGTATCAATTTGACTGTGCTGATACTGTTACCACAGAGCAACGAAGCATACTACATACTAAGATTGAGAAGCTCCACAAGATGGTCCTTTCATTGTATCTTCTGGCTTCCAAGTCAACAAGTACAAAAAGCTTTCATCTGTATTCTCTCATCTCATTCGAGCTCGGAGAGAGTGGAAGTACAAGGAAGAGAAAAGGAAGACAAACATCCCAAACCACATGCAGCAAAATGAGGAATGGAACCATGAGAAAAAAAGGGAAAAAAAAAGTTTTGGGCACTGATGGACAGGAGCCATCTAGTGAAAGAATAAGGTTAAGAAAGGTAAAAAAAGGAAAGAAGGCAAAGGACAACTGAAATGATAAAAAGAGCCAAAGAATGGGAGGTCATGACCATTAGAGCTTTTATGCAACCTAGAGAGCACAACCCTGGTATGCTACCTGAAAATTAGCTTACTTTACTTGCAAGTTTCAAAATTCCTTTGCTGCTTAACATAATCTACTGGCAAGGTGCATGGCTTCATTACCGTCTAATGCTTATGCCATGCAAGATGTCATCTCTCTTGCTTTAAATAATTCAGATCATTTAGTAGAGGATTACACTGTCAATCTAAATAAACCGTCATGCTATGTGAATCATATGTAAAGGGGGAGAGAAAAAAACATTTTAAAATATAAAAACTGCAATAGGAAAGAAAATTCTGTATTAACAACATTTTTATCCTAATGGGATTAGCAAGTCCCACACAAGTTAGGAAAAACCATAACTGAAGTAGTCACTATGGCTCACTGTCTACATCAAAGATAGCTGTCTCCCAAGACTGTGGGAGACAAAAGCTCCATGGGCCAGCTGGCCAAGGCTTCTGCTGTGGGACTGAAGCCTTGACTTCAGGCAGGCTGCTGAAGGGACCAGGCACACAAAATGGTGAGAAAGTTTCACATCTTTGATTCGTGCAGTACTGAGTTTTGATAGATCATGGATTTTGAAAATAGGAACAAAATATTCCTAGCAGAGAACAACTTAGTTATGTACAGGAAGAAAAAGTTAACGGTGAGTTTAGCTGAAGAGTACACTGAAAACCAATGCATCATATCTACCTCTGCCACCTGCCTCTGAGTACATGAGAATTTCTTGGAATATGCAGTGGCTGTCACAAACTGGTCACCTGAGCTAAAAGCTTTGGCCTTTAACTCTTCTCCTTAATTCAGTGACTATAAAGACATATAAGGCCTGCTCAAAGGAATATTGTGAAAAATAATGGTTTTGAAGAGATTCAACATTGAAAAATAACTTTGCCTGCAGCCTAATGTTTGCATAGGGCCATGTATAAAACAACAGCAACAAGGCATGTTAGACTTCTTCCAACCATTAGCATTCATTTCTCTACACTAGATGAGATGCCCTTTAGATAGCCTATAGAAAAATAGAGTATATGATAACATCACTATATTCACCTGCATCAAGAGGAACCATTAACATGACATGGAATACTATCAGATTTCCTGATTTCCAGCTTTTACATTCCCGGATTTCTTCAGAAGCAGCTTTCATACAGTATCTCTCTCTAGTAGACCTTTTTTCTTTGTGCAGTGTATACAATGATTCCTCTTCCTTTGAATACAACACTTCTTTATCTCTTCCGATATACACCAGTTTACAAAGGCAAATTCTTACCTTTAGCATCAGATGTTTCTCTAGATTTCTTACAGAAGCAAATTAAGCTTTTTTTTCTGAAATTCTTAGTCTGGAAATCTGTAATTTAATGATGGTTTTTATCATATACCAAAAACACAGGGTAAATATTTCTACTGTTGTCTCAGCAGCAACAGAGTTTGTATTTCCATCGCATCTGATGGCAGCTTGAGTGCCAGTTTGGCCGAGAATCTCATGTGTGCCACACCTCCCATCACGTTTCTTCATTCCTCAATACTAGCACTATTCATATTTACCTAAATTAAATGTTCCTCTAAGAAATAAAGTCCACTAAAAGGAATGATTAAATCCAACTTAACTCTCTGAGTGGGTGTTCCTGCTGTATCGTTCTGGCATGTAAGCATTCAGCAATTTCAGCAATACAAACAAAAGCAATCAAGAGGGAACGGCTTCAAGCTCCAACAGGGTAGGTTTAGACTGAACATTAGGAAGGAATTTTTCACAGAAAGAGTGGTTGGGCATTGGAATAGGCTGCCCAGGGAGGTGGTGGAGTCACCGTCCCTGGATGTGTTTAAGGGACGTTTAGATGCGGTACTGAGGGATATGGTGTAGGGGAGGACTTTGTAGAGTAGGGTAGATGGTTGGACTCGATGATCCCAAGGGTCTCTTGCAACCTGAATGATTCTATGATTCTATGAACAGAGACAAAGGTTTTTACACTTCCCTTACTTTCTCCTTCAAAAATCTTCCACAGCCAGACACAGAATATGAAGGACTATGCAATTTTATGTGGTCCCACTTTGTTTAGCTGAAAGTGCTTGATTCAAACCACATTTTGAACTATGAATCCCCCATCCAAATGCTTTTCATGCAATCAATTTTCAGCCGCGAAGATGGGGAGCACCACTGAAAAAAAATCTAGGTCTCCTTTCATACTTTAACATGTCCAAAATATATTTGAACAATTTAATTCTAAATTTTAGCAGAAACTTTCCTATAGAATTTGGTTTTAAACCAGCAGCTGGAACCCACTGGGAAAATTGGCCTCAGAAATTTCAGAGAGATAATCACTTTTACCAAGATTAAAATGCTAGTGCTTTTTTTAATGGAATGCTTTCTAATACATTCTTTTATTCCTTTATTTGAAGCTAAAAAACAACCAGCAGCCAGAGAATACAAATTACAGCAGCAAGTGCACTCTAACCAAGGGTCCCCAGCCAAGACAAATCACTCATTGCATGCATCAATGATACTGTTTGCTATATGTGACTTTTCCCCTTTTGTTCTAGGTGCAGAAGCCATTAAATGGATTGAGACAGTAGAGCTCCCAGTAAATATACCTTTTACTATGTCCTCATTCTGTGTGTGTACCTTTACAGTCATTTGTTACACATGGTGCCAACTGCCCACCTTTCTTTTTGCATAGAAATTTTTATTTTCTCCGCATAGAAGACACAGCATTGACTTTATTCTACACTAAAACTTTTAAAATTTCAGAAACTTGTTGGTATGAAGGCATGCTGTATTACAAATACAGCTAACATATCTGTATATTGAAATGTTCACTCTGGATTGCTATGCTTATCTTAGTGCTTTTCACATAAGTATTGCTTGTGCTATCCAACAGAGCTGCACTGACCTGTGAGGAGCTGCTGTGCATCTAGCCCTCGTTAATTTGATACTATTCTTTTCTGAGAACCTGTCAGCAGACACCTTCAAAGATGGTCTGGAATTCAGTCAACTTAGAAGAAATAAAACCACCTCTTAAAAGTAAAAAACGTTATAGGCTTCTTAAACATTTACCTAAACACATAACAAGAATTTCTATTAAAATCAAGAGTATTACCCCTTTAAATGCTTGGGTTTTCCTAGAGATTTTAAATAGAATCTTAAAGTATTAACACATACAAGATGGAAGACAGTGAAAGGAAAAGGAAAAGTGAATGAATGGAGAGAAATAAAAAGACCTTTTCCACCTTTCTTATGCTAGAGCTGTTTTGTACCAGCTGGAGCAAGGAAGAGAGATCTGTAGCTAGAGACCAGCCCTGGTCATACATCCTCCCCTCCAGCATCCTGGAGATTGTGTGTGGGCTTCTCTGTAGCACCAGCCCCCCTCAACCCCCATGTTTTCCAGAGAAGTATTTCAAGCTACATTAACACCACGGTTAAGGAAATGTTAAGGGTCATGATGCTGGTAACCAAGTGAAGGAAGCTTGGCCTTCTCTGGTAAGTAATACAAACAAAATCAGCATTTAATCTTTCCTCAAAATTTCAGTTTGTCTCCTTCTTTGCATAGAAATGAATCACTGTTACACAGAACTTTGAAAGTGTGGGGTTTGGCAGAAAAGTGTACATGAGGAGTTAAGGATAAAAGCTTGAAAAGCTTGGGTTCATTCACATTTTATACAGTCCTACTCCTTACAGATTTTCAGAGAACAGGGAAAGGATTCAAATCTAAAGTTCTTTAATTCACCTTGTTTCAAGCCCATCTTTGACATTCACAGTTTACTATATGTTGTGTTATATCACAAAGATCTTTTTAATAAAGAAATGTTTCTAGGATTTTGAATCAAGATTTCAGAACTGTTGTTAAATGTAAATTCCACATTTTGATGTTTATAGAAACAAAATACATTTTACATCCTCAGATTATTCTGCAGAAAGGAAATTTTAATTTCAATCTAGATATAATTTCCTAATAAAATAAATGTTTTTGAATTTTAAAAAACTGACCCTATTGGAATGTCAAAAGAAATATCAATCAAAAATAGTAGAGCATTTTTAAATCTACTCTTAGTATAAATATCAAAATACCCCTATTTTCTTTAAATACACATAATAATTTTTGAGGCTTTATGTGTTTAGAATGTGAATAGATTCATAAAACAAAGTAATAGTATCTGTTGGCTTAAAGGTTGTGACATACTATGACATACTGTAAAACAATTGTTTAAAGAGCAGAAAAATATTTGTAAAGTATCATAAAGTGGGGGGAAAACACCCATGCATTGTGGGTTTTTATTATCTATAAAAGTATGCAAAGCATCATAAAAATACCTTCATTGATTAAAATTAATAAAACTCTATGAAATTATCAAGGTATTCAGCTTTTTTTTTTTTTTTAAAGGGTAATAGAACTTAGTCCAAATGCAGAGATCCAAGGCAATAAGTGAAAGAAATGCAGAATACAGAAGTATTATGCTGTGGGGGTGAGACAATTAAATCAGCAAAAATTTCCTACTGACCAGGAAAAATTTCAGGGGGTGTTTGATTTGGGTTTTGTTGGGATGGTTTTGGTGGGTTTTTTGTCTTTTGTTTTATACAATAGAAGCTTCAGATATCCATATAAAACATGCAGTTGATTTAAAGCCAAGATTGGTGTCTAAACTGTGTTCTGTAACACAATAAAATTAGTACTTAGGTTACAAATGGATGTGGGATTAATTGAAGTGCCTTCTCTTTAATGCCTACCTATTTTGAACCGATTTGTTCTTAGACATGGGAAAGATCAAGAGTTTACCTACACAAAAAAAAAAAAAAAAAAGGGATAAAAAACTTTATAATGATAATTCAAACGTCTGGTAAGCACCCACGTTATTTTATTCAGCATCTGGTGATGTGTTGTGCCAACACGTGTTTAGGTGCTTCCCTGGAGTGGGATCTAAGAGAAAGACCAAGGGCATCGGGTTTCTGGAAAACCAAAGGGATTTTTGGTGGGGGGGTTTATGGTCATCTTCAACAAAGTTACTTGAAGTAGAAATGGGAAAAAAAAAAAATTTACCAAAAAAAAAAAAAAAAAAAAAAAGGTGTTACAAGACTGATAATGAAAGCATCCTTGGAACTTGTACAAGGATTGCTGGAATAAGTGGTAGAATGGAAGACTAAAGGGATTATGAGAGAAATGAACCACCTTAAAATAATTTCACTGTTAAATTTGACAGGCTTTTGTATGGTCTGGAAATATTCTGGCATTTTTACAACAGAACTCCGAGTAACTATTACTTTGAGAATTAAGTGAAAAGTTTAAAAATGAATTTTTGAAACCCTGCGAATAAATAAACAAATAAATAGATCTGTAGGTTTTTAACAGGTCATAGAAACCTATTCCAAGTAAGAAAAAACAAACATTACTAGAAAAATCCTAAATTTTACACAAGTTGCCAAGCCAGAAGTTCACAAAACCAAAAGTGATAAGGAAGCGGCACTCAACAATTAGAAAGTAATCTAAGAGAAAGGTCTGGGGAATCATTTTCTCATAAAGTTGAGTAAGTTGATTTGTATTGATCAGAAAGAAATCCTGCAAGCAATGTCATGTTTTTATCATGTAGCAGAAATCTTCAGTAGTAATTCTTAGTTCCAATAACCTCTCATAAAGATTGGCATATCATTTACAAGTTTAAAAACATCTTCTTAAGATGTATTGTTCAAAACAGATATTTTTTTGTTGACCTCTTCTGCATGACAACATGGTTCCTGGATGTCAGAGTAGATTTTGGACAAATAATTTCCTTCCCGATTTGTCTATTTCCACGCTATCTACCAGTATCTCAGAGAGTTCAGCATGTTAACAGGCACAACAACCAAAAGACTGGCCTCTTCTTTGTGTCAGTGTCAAGTTAGAGAAATCCAGTGATCCTAATGGAAACATTCCATCTTACCCACACAGTTGGAATAAGAATATATCCTAACATAGCTATGCTATAGTGGGATATAAGAACAATAAAATGTTTCTCACATTTCACATGTGTGTCAGTTTCTAAATATTGCTAATCAGTTGACAGAGATTGTAAACATACTAGGCTTTTCATTTAAAAAAAAATATTTAGCCAAAAAATTGCATATTAACTTACTCTATATCTTACTGACAAACCATTTACTGAACTTTTAGACTTTTCTAAAATTCTCAAGTGAGAAGTCTAATATCAAATACCCTAAACAAGCCCTCAAGTACAGTGTAGATCTAATTATTTAGGTTTAAAAACATATATCTGGAAACATGAAGGAGATTTCCATATGGAAAAAAAAATAATCAATTTCCTGCATGCTTTTTCCCCCTCTCTTGTTTGTGAACTATTTGACTTGCCAAAAGAAATGTTGTCTGGCCAAAAATTAAATGTTAAATTCATAGGAGGATAAAAATGGTCACTCTGGATCAAACCCAAAGTATATCCTATCCAATACTGAAGGCCAGCTTGAGAGCAGCCAGCAGCAGACACTTTGAAAAGGACCTCAGAAGATGCAGGGCAGTCGTCGTCTCCTCCGCACTGGTGTCGATCTGGTTCCCAAGAACTACACTGGCTTGTTTCCTAACACAGGCAAGATGCTGCCTGAAACTGAAAACACCTACCTCTGAATAAATCATGAGAGATGGAAAAAACATTGCTCACTGTCAACTATTTTCTTCAGTTTATTTTTCCCTACTCCTTATAACACTTCACTTAGATTTTGACTTGCCTTTTTTCTCAACAAGGCCAAGTTGTATACTTTTGGAAACGCTTTAGTTCCTGTGGTGTTTTCACACCTTTAAATTACATGAGAACTTGTTTTTAACCTGTATCTGCTTAATGCTATACATTTTAAAATTTTTAATATTTTCATACCAATCATTCTCATTTGTCCAAAACAAATTACCAAAATATCCAAAAAGCACTCAGTACTGCCAAATACAACACCAGGAATATATCATGAAGCACCTGTTCATGTCATACTTATGGCATATAAATCGAGGTTTTTGGATAAAAAGTCATTTCATGCATACCTACAACTGTAGAGGTTCCAAAATCTTCATTATCACCCAACTCTGTATGAATGTGGGCCACGTGCGTAAAAATGTTTTTTAAAATTTCCTAACAGCTTGAGACTAAAACACTATTTAATTCAAGAGAATGACATAATTTTACTGCAATGGTTTTGTTTATTTAATTTTCTCATTTTTCTGTAATTCTGTAAATGCTCACAAAAAAATCCTAGCGGGGCAACTGAACAGCACAATCCACCAGGAGCAGTACAATACAGGCATCAGCACAACCTTCTTCACAGAACCTGTAAGTACCTCAAAGTAAGAGATATGCTCTAGCAGTAAAACATCAGTCTCATTCAGAGAGAAGTTCAGTCTCTACAGACACTTAGTCCTTGGTCTCCTTGTTGCTACAGGAAAATTCTGAGTGCTGTATTCAGAAAGAGTGCTTATCTGTGATGGATTACACTTATGGAAAAATAAATATGTGAATAAAAATAAGACAACTTCTTTGAACTGATGAACAACTCAAGGTCATTAGTAATCTGCCTAAGATTTTAATACCAGAATCAAAAAGCTTTATTACCTAACTTGACCTACCCAATTTACATCAAGTGTAATCACTGTGAAAATAAAGACTATACGAATTTTGAAAGTGACATTTGACATTATTTCTTACATCTTTTTTTTTTGTAAGAGGAAGAAAATAAATACAAGTGCCTTTTATGAGGAAGCATAAAAAGACCAACTTTGCATAAGCTGACAAGATGTATCGACACTTGGTAACTGAAAAAGCAAGAACTTCCTTTTACAGTTCACTGACAGACATAAACATTATAAACTCCAAGAGTTCTATAGTTTACTTCAGAAATTGTTTGGTGACAGACGAGGTAGATACAGTTTGAAAGAAACCAGAGTACAAAAATTCTTTCTCGTTTACATATTTGTGGAAACATATGCATACATGCTTAGAACAGGATACCATCAAACTGTTACCTGATGCAACCTTATCTTAAATGCTGATACATGTTTTGCACAAAGAAGTTTACAGCTCAGATGCTATTATCTGTATTTTCAGGTTTGAGAGTAATTGCCCAATTCATTGTGTTCTGGCAACCAAACAACAAACTTACAACACAGGCTGAAATCTTGCATAATAATACAACTTGTTCATAACTGGATGTCAGGAACAACTAATGAAAATTTAGATGAACATGCAAGCGCTCACCCTACACCACTAATTGAGGCTCATGTTTCAAGCAGTTCTGTTTCAGACTGCAGTGGTATATTGTTCCTATGCAGCTGCACTGCCTTGCTTACCTACAGGGTTTTCCTTGGCAGTAAAAACTAGCCTTTTGCACGGTCATAATTTGTTTTTCAACTCACCACTCCATTAAGATGAATGAGTAAGTTCACTTCCCTGTCAATAGTACTGTTTCTGTTTGCCTTGCTACAGATACTGTAAGACACCACGCATTGATTTACTGTGTGAAGAACGACAACCTAAGAGTCTTGGAACTATACAAAAAATTATGTTTTCCTTTATGTTTGAGGAAAACAAACAAAAAGATTAATCCCAACATAGTAATAACAATAATTTATAAGACTGGAGTATATTAATTATGTAAAAATCCCTCTTTAATAACAGGAAATAAACCATTAAGAACGAAGTGGAAGAGCTGGTTATTTACCAAGTCAGACTAATAAACTTATTTCCCTTCCTCCTTATTCCCCCAAACAATCAAAAAACCCAAATAAAACATTCCTTTGCAATTTAGTATTAATGTGAGTATGTTTGTAAATACAAAATAGAGGACCACATATATTAGATAGTAAAGGCAAGCTAAGTTCTAATTATTAATGCAAGCACAGTAGCAATTATTGCTAACATGTTTCCAAGATGTACACTCTGCAAATATCACCTTATGAAAGTTTAAGAGATTTTTTTCCCGCTCTATTAACTGCACAAGATTTCAAAACATTCCTTAGAGCTGGGACTCCAAATGTTAGTAACCAGCATTTTAAACTTACACATTTAAGTGTTCACACAACGGGCAACTTCTGTACTGTACTAATTTTCTTTTATCCAATTCCTGGATTTAGAGAAAGTTATCATTAAAAGTAAACTCTTTTGCTAGCATTTTATTAATAGGGTGGGGCGTGCGTTTTGAAGCACCTGTATTAATTCATTAAATTTTCAGTTCATATGTGTTGAGTTACACTTACTATTTGACTTCTATGCTACAATGACAGTACCAAAGATAAGAGGTCGTTCAGTTTATTGGAAGATTTGAAACAAGGTACAGAAAGAGAAGTTATTCGCAAGTTAGGTAATTCCTCAGTACTCTATGCAGCCAATATGTCAATACCTGAACTTGCTGGGAAAAGTTAGGTCAACAGCAAAAAGCCACTTCATCCTTGACAGACCTTTTTTTGGTCTAAACTGTGAAATGATACTATTTTTCCCATTTCTCACCTGCTTTTTAAAACACTATTTAAACATTACTAATTTAATCCCAGGAATCTCAAATACTACTTTAGAAACCTAATTTAACTTGCATTACTTAATGAAATGTCTTTACCTTTGATACATATACTGTGTGTTGGTTATTCTATAACGCAGCGAACAGATTTTTTTAAAGCGCCTTCATGTGTCTTGTTAGGCCTTGCGGTAACGTAGCAGATATTAGCATGCACTAATGAGAGTGACATAAAAGGAAAACTGTGTTGTGCTACTGTGAAAATCTGATGTCTTCCAAGATATGAGTAAGGGGGAATTTTAATACAGCATTGGTATGACTGTTATACAATTACAAACTGAAATTATTCATCACATTTTGGGTAGAAGTAGTAAAGGAATAATTCTAACTTGGAATGTCCCTGTCATAACTGACCCTGATTGTTCAGTGTATTTGTGGCCATACTATCATATTTTCCTATTTTCTAGATATTTGATCGCTCTCCTTACTGTTACCCAGATGGATAAAATGAACAATGAAAACTGATTGTAAAACAGAAGTGCGAAAATATTTGAACTATATTTTCAGTTGTGGAGTACTGATGGTACTCCATGACCAAAACCAGTCTGTTTTCTCTGACTGCTAGTTTCCACTATAGTCATTTTCAGAGCTCCTTTCAATAATAGTGGGTAAAATAATTTCTGTCAGAAGCAACATTTACAGCTACCCCTCAGTTCCCATATATTCACTCATGTCATACTAAAACCCCATTAGGTGAAATCTAAATTGTACAAAATAATAATAAAAGTAGGGAAGACGCTCCTAATTTAGGAATAGATGCATCCTACATCCTCCACAACATAAGTGGAGGGATGTACACTAAACAGGAAATGCTGAACGCTGAAGTTAAGGAAATGCTCTGCTCTATCCAGATGTTCAATAACATATAACATGATGTTTCACAATCGTTTATGGGTTTTTTTTTTCAGTTCTTCCTAACAAAATTTGATATTCTCTGGGTATGCTATGCAGTTTTATTTTTATTTTCCTAAACAGGACGATTCCCTTCTTAATCCAGAGGCATTTTTCTTCAATGCACACATTACAACCTAAAGAATTAAACTACTGTCTTCTGTAAGACCTGATGAGCATGCACCTGTGACAAAGACTCGAAATGGGATTTTTTTCGGACAATCAGACCGTAGCACGTAAAAATTAGGTGTTAAGGACAGTCAGGCGCCTTTCAACAGTTCGCTGACGAGCAGCAATTGCTCTTAACACGCGGTGAGCCCTCCCAAACCCACTCCGAAGGCGCTTTGAGTTCGGCAGGAGTGTAATAAACGTTAAAACAGCATTTCAAGTCAAAAAGATGCTACCGCTCCGTCTCAGCGGGAGGTAACTCTCCGTCATCTGCTGTTCAGCAGCTCATTCACGAACCCCGCCGGCTCGGGGTGACCGTGGAGAGCCCGCAGCCGCCCCGCCAGCCCCGCCGTTATCTCCCTGTCCCCGGTGCCGCTCGGCGGGGGACGGCACCTCGATCCTTCGGGGGAAGCGGTCCGGAGAGGGGGGTTGACAGCAGAGCCCCCGGCTTCCCTCTCGCCAAACACCCAACTTTCAAGGGGCGGCGGGCACAGACGGCAGAAGCAGGTGGCCGCCGGGCGGTGACCGGCCGCCGCGCCCGGCCCCGCATCCCCTCCGCCTCCTCAGCGCGCCGGGCTACCGGAGCACCGCGCCCGGCCGGGGGGCACTCCAGCGCCCCGACACCCCGCTGCCCCGGGCCGGGCGTGGGTTCGGACCCGCCCCCCCGCCGGCCCCTCGCACCCTGCGGCCGCCGAAAAGTTGTCGGGAGCCCGCCCGCACCCCCGAGCCCCGCGGCCGCCCTTACCTTGGTTGCTGGCGACGTGACCGGCGGCGGCGGGG